>NC_055964.1:17903772-18203772 GCF_018492685.1 Alosa sapidissima
GAGAGAAAGAGAAGGGGAGAGGAGAAGGGAGAGGGGGACAAAGTCTAGGGGAAAAAGGCAGAGCAGCTTGGCATTTACGAGCGCCTGGCAAACAGAGCACATGTCAGCACATTTAATTGTTAGCACTAACAAAGTACCACAGCAGGAGCAGCTCCCAGCATACCAGCAATGCCATGAGACTAGACCAGACACTGACACACACACACACACACACACACACAATACTGAAATCAATTTGACTCCTCATATCACACAAAAAACACACACATTACAACCTCAAACAGCATAACTCAAGAAATAGTCCCTAAAGTCCAAACACACACACACACACAGTAGATCTTTCACACCAAGGGCTCTGACCAGGCCACAAATCAGTCAGAGACACAACAGCATTCTGAGACATCCATCTGCAGAGCAAAGCACAGCACAGTCAACACACACACACACACACAGTGAGGTTAAACAGCCGTTTAAATGGGAGATGACCTTCTCCAGTCCTTTCATTAGGCCCAAGCAGACACGCTGACGTTTGGTAAATAATGCCAACGCTCAATGGCACCCTGGGAGAAAGTGAGCGAAAGAGAGAGAAAGAGAGAAAGAGAGAGAGAGAGAGAGAGAGAGAGAGAGAGAGAGAAGAGAGAAAGAGAAAGAGAGAGAGAGAGAGAGAGAGAGAGAGAGAGAGAGAGAGAGAGAGAGAGAGAGAGAGAGAGAGAGAGAGAGAGAGAGAGCACTCTGGGGGAACTCGCCTTTGGCCCAGGAAATGCCTTGTTTTTCTTTTTCTCTCCATCTCTCATTCCCACTCTCCCTCCCCCTCTTCTCTCCATTTGACTGTAAATAAAGGACGACCCCATTAAATCGATGTAAATTTATAATTCAATATAAAATGTTATGGCAGTTCGCCACTGCCTGAGTGTGTGCGATTGTGTACAGTGTGTGTGTGTGTCTCAGTGTGAGTGCATGTGTGTGTATGAGTGTGTGTGTGTGTGTATGAGTGTGAGTGTATATGAGTGTGTGTCTGTGGACTGTATTGTTGATGTTGGGGACATTCACAATATTTAGAGCTGTTTGGATATTGTCAGTGCTCTTGCAGACACAGGGCTCAGGGCTGCTGTATCAGGAGGCCTACTGCTCTGGCCATTCCCATAAAGCACACACGCACAGGCCTGGCCACATATCTCCCGAATTCTTCTTGCTCGGTCAAGCAATTGATCCTTCTCGGTCATGCTAACCCACCACTACACACACACACACAAATCATTCTGTCATTTTTCTATAAACACACACACTATTCTGTTTTTTGCAGTCACCCTCTCTCTACTTTTCTCACCCTTCACACACACTCCATCATACACACACACGCAGAAAAGCTAAATGAGAAAAATATTGCACAGGAATTAGTCAGCATAATTTGTTCCATGCCCGGGTCAGGCAGACAACACCCTTTGTTTCATGTCTCTGCTTTACGACTCTGACATCAGCTGCATGCCATAAAAATACATCACACACGGGCGGCAACATCCGCCTAGTGCCCTTTTTATAAGACTATTCATTCACTGTGTGTGTGTGTGTGTGTGTATGGACATCTGTGTATCTGCTTGCTTGTGTCTGTAGGTGTGTGTTAGGCTTGTATATGTGCATGTGGTCACCATAAACTAATTTGTATATAAGTATATATACACTCTTTTGATCCCGTGAGGGAAATTTGGTCTCTGCATTTATCCCAATCCGTGAATTAGTGAAACACACTCAGCACACAGTGAGGTGCCGTGAGCTGCAGTGAGCAGTGCAGCAGTGAGCTGCCTGCTACAGCGGCGCTCGGGGAGCAGTGAGGGGTTAGGGGCCTTGCTCAAGGGCACTTCAGCCGTTCCTACTGGTCGGGGTTCGAACCGGCACCCCTCCGGTTACAAGTCCGAAGCCCTAACCAGTAGGACACAGCTGCCCCACCATTTGTGTGTGCGTGTGTGTGTGTGTGTGTGTGTGTGCACATATGCACATGTAATTTTAAATGTTCTGCAGAGCCATATGCTGCTTCCTAAACAGTGCACGTCATACTTCTTTTGAAGAACCGAAGAGCTAAGCACATAAAACCCAGCCTAGTCATAGAGGGATGGGACTCTGCGCGCCCCTCTTAAAAACGTCACAGTTAATCCACATGTGGCTTTCTAGTGGGTGAAATCACTGACATATGACACACTTCAGAACAGCTGTCGACACTTTTTCTTTTAATGTCCTTGAAACATCATTGATAAAAATCTCTATGTAAATAGATGAGGAGAGATGCTTTTACATGAAAGGAATCTACCCAGGATGGTCATGAAACACCCTCCCTCACCCTTTTCTTGTGAAACAGGAGATGATCGATACTCACTGCACTCATCTAGTGCTTTGTCTGCAGAATTTGGCAGTTATATCACTTAAGTAAGAGGAGACGACAACGACGGGCAAATACTGTACTATGTAGAGATCGCGAAGAGGAAGTGTTTTCTAACGACAGTTCTGTTAAATGTGACGATAATTTAAAAAAAAGAAAAAGAAAAATCAATATCTTTTAACAAATAATAATAATAATAATAATAATAAAGCTTTATTTGTATAGCACCTTTCATACACAGAATGCAGCTCAAAGTGCTTTACATTTGAAGCATGTAACACAATAGTAGTCAGTCAGTCATTATCAATCACTTTTCTTTGCTGTTTATGATATGCTCAGCAACATATCAAAAATATAGAAAATGACGTCATAAGACTGGCAGCCTTAACCCTCTTACCCCCCACAAGCACGCCATATGGCAACTGTGGCAAGGAAAAACTCCCAAATTCCAGGAAGAAACCTTGAGCAGAACCTGACTTAATAGGGGGAGCCCATCTGCTTCTGGCTGGCTGCGCCCTCCAATAGTAGCAGATGTAGAATAATCTGAAAATGTAGTCTACAGGATAAGATGAGTTAACTAAAAGCTTTCCTGTACAGGTATGTTTTCAGATCTTTTTTAAAAATATTTACTGAACTCGCCTGCTTGATGTACAGAGGCAGGGTGTTCCATAGTTTGGGGGCATAATGGATAAACGCAGCTTCTCCACTTTGTTTGTGGAGCACTTTGGGTACGATTAAAAGATTAGAATTGGATGATCTAAGTTTCCTTTGTGGTTGATAAGATATTAAAAGCTCAGAGATATATGAAGGTGCTATGCCATTCAGAGCTTTGTAAGTAATTAACATAACCTTAAAATCAATTCTATAGGAAATAGGGAGCCAGTGCAGTTCAGCCAACACAGGGGTGATGTGTTCTCTCTTCTTAGTCTTAGTTAAAAGTCTAGCCGCAGAGTTCTGTATGAGTGCCAATTTCTTTAGATGTTTTTTGGGAAGACCAGTGAAAAGTGCATTGCAGTAGTCTAACCTGCTAGTGATAAAGGCGTGAATTAGTTTTTCTGCATCTTGTTGAGTTAAAAAGGGCCGCACTTTGGCAATGTTTCTCAAGTGGAAATAGGCTGTCTGAGTAACTTTACTGATATGGGGCTTAAAACTTAACTCTGCATCTAAGATGACACCGAGGCTTGTTACTTTTGGTTTGACCTGGTGTGCCAAGTTCCCCAGATTACTAAGAGTAATATCTCGCTTTAGTTTTGGTCCAACCAGAAGTACCTCTGTTTTGTCATCATTTAGTTTCAAAAAGTTTTTGCTCATCCACTGATTAATGGAGGTTAGGCATGCAGTGAGGGAGCAAAGGCCATCTGGGTTAGTTGGCTCAACAGAAAGATACAATTGGGTATCATCTGCGTAGCTGTGGAAGTTTACATTATGTTGACTTATGACGTTTCCCAATGGAAGCATATATAGAGAAAATAGCAGGGGACCAAGGCAGCTCCCCTGGGCCACACCAAAAGGCAAGTCATGTTTTTCAGATACATGATCTCCTAGACTGATATAAAAATCTCTGCCAGTAATGTAGGTTTGAAACCAGTTTAGAGCCAGTTAATAGCCTGTGGTGATACCACAACAAAAGACTAGAGGGTCCATTTTCATGGGAACAATGCCATGCAATGTCAGCTTAGATGATTAACTAAAATGCTGAGCGTCTTCCTCTTGGCTCCCTGCCTGAAATCTATTTTTAGAGCCCAGTTTCACATACGTGGCTCACCTGGGAGGCAGGGGCGCCAGATGCTCCAATTATTGAAGCCAGGCTGTCACCACCTCCATCGGTGTCACCCGTGGGATCCTGCTGGGGCCCACAGGCCAAGAGCAGACGGGGGGAAAAACACTGCTTCAAAAAACAAAACGAAATTTGGGGTCTCAGAAGACTGATCATAATCACAGTTCTTGGGCCTGGTCCAACAGTCAAGAGTCAAAAAATGACAACAGGTCTGATCACAAATCAGTTTAACCAAACAGCTCCTGATGCATGAGGTAGTTTAAGATTCTAACAACAAAGGGCTGAAGGTTAATCCATGATCATCTTCCTTATGGCGAGGGGAATCTTTGTGGACCCAGGACCCTGATGCAGGGGACCACATTTGATTTGGGAGATTAGGGTCAGAGGCTGGTGGATTTAGTCCCTTTAGGCAATAAGAGCAGAGTCCCATCTCTTATTGAGTCCAGCCTTGCGTAACGTCAGTGGGACCTGCACTTAAAAGCAGTGCAACAAAGTGATTAGCTCTAGCCAGATGAACTCTGGCATTTAAGAGCCGTGTGGGCTACGGTCGCTGGTTTCTAACCATGAAAGGCTACCACAACAACATATGTGCTCTTACCAGTACTACATTGAACTTCTGTTAGCTTGAGCCAACGTCAACGGCTCAAAGTGTGTAAAGTGTGATTTCCTCAGTGCACCTTAAGTCCAACAGGGCAACCGTTCCCACAATGTCTGTCAACCATACTGAAACTGTTGAGGAGGTGGAATCAGAACAAGAGCACTCTCAAACTGAGAAGTTCGTGAGAACCACCACCCCTTGACTAAAGCACCTGGCAACGACTAATTCACGGTCTAATTCACCACATCTCTGTATTCACAGTTCAAAGGCTTCTCACCAGGCCAAAGCTGACAGCACAGACCAAACTGTGGGCCTTTTACTGCACTGTAGTCTTTCACGGTTTTTTAATAGTTAAAAGGGAGAGACGTGAGAAACTAAAAGCTCATATTTCAAGCCATTTATGAACATTTTCCTATGTTTAGCATTTCTGTCATTTATAGAGTATTGTTGTTTCTCCACTGAGACTTATCATATCATTATCAGGCTGTATGCGGTCTGTTCAGATTTGAATGGCACTGTGCTGTCTGCTGTGTGAGTGGTTGATGGGCCTAGCAGCAGAAAATTAAACCCAAAAAAGGAAGACGAAATCTCATTCATCCTCACCGCAACCTACTTTCTTTCCGGTCTCATGGCGGCCCATGTGGGTTAGGAAAGGTGAAGTAGCCAGCCAAGGGCGGGGCGATGACATCACAGGAAGCGCAGACTGAGTGGGCTCCCAGTGTTTTTTTTTTTCCCTCCCCCCACTTGTATAGCTGTTTGTCAGTCTAAGCGCCTTCCGTTGTCAAAATGTCATTTGTGTTGACTTTTACAGCCTCCGCCTCCCTTTGTCCTTTTAGTTCACACTGCTACAATGTGCTACATGTAACACACACACACACACACACACACACACACACACACACACACACACACGTGTGTGTGTGTTTGTAAATATGAAAATCTACACCTATGTGTAAGGGTGTAGGTATCCCTCACGCACGTCTCCATCTCCTCACCCAACAGCTGTCAGTATGTGTGAGCGTGAGCCTGAGTCTGAGTCGATGATGCCCTCTGCCATGTGGGAGGACCGGAGACCGGAGCGTCTGTGGTGAGGAGCAATGTCCGGGCGTGCTATGGCCACTTGTCTGCACAGACAGAAGGCGGAGGTTTCCGCAGGGAGTGGGGTGTCATTTAACAACAAAAAATTAAAAAAGAGAAAACAACGAAGATACTGATGAATATTCTTTCACTTATTATGCGCAGGGAAGACAATTTGTGTCTGGTGTGGATGGGTTTTAAAGGCTAGTGCCTCTTCCCAAATGTGGCTACAGCACGATCCTGAAATGGTCACTGAAAAATCTGCTTAAAGGGCCTGCTTGTTTTAGTAAAAATATTTATATTTAGCAGCAGTGTATTAATGATGTATTACAAGAATCTGACAATGTTAAAATTGCACTATTCAATATTTTGCTACCTAGTACACACAGATATACTTAAAATACTACAAATTAAAATGCAGCCTAAACACACTGATACAAAAGCACGGTACATATCCTGTTTCTCAATTCACACTCTCATGAGACACGAGACCGTCGACCACATCCTGAGCATACGCTAAACCAGTGGAGCGCTGAGAATCAACAACGAACAAAAGGCCAGCACAGGAAGAAGCAGAGGACCAGGGCCTGTGTTTCAGCATGGCAGCCCCTCTGTCTAATGCCCTCTTCACTGCGCCCACAGCGAACTCAGCCACCAACGTGACTGCAAGACCCCTGGGCCAACCCAGGGAGAGCCATGGGTGTCGTTTGAGAGACAGACATTTGAATGTCACAGGCTTACAGCGCGATTCAGAGCACAGACAAGCCTGCACATGCAAAGGCGGGCGTCACAACAAAGGGCCCTGATGGTGGTGTCAAGGCCGCTGCCAGTTTTGGTGTGTCATGTCATCAAAATCAACAAGAACAAGTTCACCCGCATGGGAGCATATGCATTAGAGTGTGGGTGGCATTAATGCATTACTGTTTGTTCATGAACTACACAGTAACTTTGTTCAGTTGAAGGATATGAAAGCTAAAGCAAGAACTCCTTTCTTTAGCAGCATCTAAAGGCAACGCCTGATAGCTTGTTTTATAGATCATTGTGGTACCGATTACAGGCGCAAAGATCTCACCGCTTCTCAAATATCTCAACCTGATTGGTTGATTAAGACAATAAACCTTTGAACTTGAAAAGGCCAATAAAAAAAGAGTGCACCCACAAAACTGGACTGTGTGTGTGTGTGTGTGTGTGTGTGTATGTATGTATGTATGTATGTATATATATATGTGTGTGTGTGTGTGTGTGTGTGTGTGTGTGTGTGTGTGTGTTTGTGGGGGGGGGGGGGGGGGCAATGTAAAGGTCACTGATTGTGCCCTTCTGCTTTCCATCTTTGTCATGGTGCAATTATGAGGAGAGGTGGAGGGATCAATTAATCATACAGGATTTATCTACAGATTACATAACCTGATTAGCACTTCATGTGCAATGGTACAATGGATCCATCAATCGGGTTTGACTAAGTGCTACACACCACAAGAGAGGGTGAAAAGTCTACTTATCATTCAGACGCGGCAGGATGTGGAGAGAGTCATTGGTGCCTGAAAATAAAAATACTGACAGATCTAGCATTATACTATCTGTAATCTTGCGCTTTTAGCATAAAACATTTTAGCAGAGACCCGTTTGAGGGCTGTAAAGAGCAAACTGTCCAAAAAGAAACCCTATAAACGTTCAATGTTTTGATGGAGAGCTCCTTCAGGAACTGTTATTGACTACAATCTCAATAGAAAAGACCTTTTAAGAGTTCCCAAGATTCTTTTTCTATGTAACATTACACACAGATGTCGAGCACAATCATGACAAACACACACACCAGAAACACACACACAGCCCCAAACAACCCCAAACTTTGAAAACCACAAGGCCAAGTTAAATCTTAGAGTGGATACATTTTAAGAGACACTAGTTTTTTGCCCCCTATAGGATCAACAATCTGGCAAAGAGGGCTGTTTCATCAAGGACAAGCTTTAACACAGCTGCTTTGCCCCCAGGCAAAAATCCTCCCAGTCACTGCTGGTCAAACAAGCGCATGAGTACTATAGATGGATCAAACATGTGACGTTGTCCTGGCGGTCAGTCCGGGACCTGCCATCCCAGCAGCTCTGCTATGACAGCAATGGTCCCGTCAACAACAGCCTCAAATCAAGACAAAGGAGAGGGCTGCGTCTATATTGTGCATGAAAAGACTGAGGACAGGTTTATATCGGAATACACGACAGGCGAGGAGGGGTCCACTAGCCGAATGTTTGTTCTGCCGGTGCTGCTGCCAAGCATGAAACTGCAGGCAAGAAGAGGTGCTGCAGATGCACTACTATGAATACGAGGCACATGGTACACCATCCCCACAGACAGAAAAATATGGAAACAAAATATGGAAATCTAGAAACCATTAAGGAGAGTAATACATTGTAGATCATCTGGGCACACTGTTGCACCATTCACTCTCCCTATACCAGGCTTGTGCAAAATTCCAGAATTTAATTGAAACTGGCTTTTAAATTCCAATTCAATTCTTGAATTTCACTGGCATTTTAATTGAGGGAGCAAACAGGAAGCAGAATTGCAATTCGAATTGTGCACAACCCTGCCCTATACCACTAATCTATAAAATGGTGAATCATTTGACATTAACTTACCTATTAACTAACATGAGCGTATCACAAAAGCACAGCACAAGGTAAAGAAAAATGACCATTTACTCACAACAAGTATGTGGTCAGACTGGGAGAGTCTCCACATTATACATAGCACAATCACAATAGCAAAGGCTATTCTCTTTGCAAACCCGTTTACTTTCTGTTGGACCCATAGCTGGAACAAGCATATTTCAGCCTAATTATGGAGTTTACACATTCCCACATGTGCACACACGTCACACATACAATCGTTAATATGAACTATAAATATTTCATCAATAAATTAATCAAGAGAGCCGTTTTTTATGTACTGTAGCAGCAATGAACACCTTCAAGGCCTTCTTGGGGCTTTGGCAATAGGCTATGAGAGACCTTGCAGGAATCCTTGGAATGCTGTGGAATATTTATTTAAGAATGAAATGAAACAAATTTGAGTCGTTATTCAGTGCACTGTGTCAAACGGAATCACTCTTCATTTCCCAAAGAAAACCTTTTGAATCAAGCTGTAAACCAGTGAATCATGAATCAAAATGTTTAGCTGTCAGCTATAACGTTCACACCCCTCACTGCCAAAGTTAGCGCATCACGCTAAAATGACATGACAGCCAAACAGTGTAGGAGAGGCAATAGCTTGGCAACTGAGGGTGACATTTGTCAACACACTTGGTTTATCTCATGATACAGGCAAAAGAGGGAAGAAGACAAGAAAGGTCAAAAGGAGGAAAGCAAAACAAAAATTCCCCATAAAAAGAAGCAAGCTCTCATCTGTTCCTTTTTCCCCTTTTCGTCTGACCTGGCGACACACACACACACACACATTTTTTTATGTGTACTGGACAGTAAACCTCTAATAGGTCCATTGTTTAACAAGTAATATTAGCTAACTTTAGCAATGCTAAATAAGATTTTTATACCAGTCATGTCAAGGATTATGGGGGGGAGGGGGGGGGTCAATACTATTTCTACTACTACTAACCCTAATCACCATCATCATCATCATCATCATGTTAAGACACACATAGACACACAGAGCAGTGTAAAGCCGAGGTGTGTTAAGACACACAGACACACAGAGCAGTGTAAAGCCGAGGTGACTGAGGGTACACCCGGCGCTTGTTCTGCACACAGGGGTGAAGCCTCTCAACAGATCCTGGTGGAGCTGTCCGCTTCCTCTCCAGCTGTTCCCCATTTCCTCTTCACAAGCCGCACGCCTGCCACACCCCGCACCCCCTCTCTCTCTCTCTCTCTCCATCACCTCCACTGTGCAATCCCTTCTGCTGCTCTGACAGTTTTTCACCCACCAATGGCCCTGGCTTTTGCATTTGTATGGCTTACCCAGTGCAGACCTAAGCGATATAGCTAGTATTGACATCCATTCTCTCCACTTACCCACAACAGTGAAAGCTCTGGATAGCTCATGAGAAAAGGCCTTAAGCAACCGGATCAATGTTATGAATTGTTATTGGCACACCGTAACAGCATGAAAGCAGAAGGACTCCCGTTTTGTTTCTAAAGAATACACATATGAATATGCTAATCAACGCAAACCACAAACAAAGTATGGGGTAATAACAATTCAAAAGCACACAACAACATTGTGCATCATCTTGTTTGCACTTTGCCTGAAGACAATGGCAAAAAAACACGATGACCACAAAGGCTGCAAAAAGTTATAAACAAATCAGGAAGACAGCTGTTCAGCTTTTGAGATGGAGTTCCAAAAGAGTGACTCAAACAGGAAGAGCCAAACTAAACTAGACGTCCGATGATATCTCTTTACCTGCACTGAAATTTGACCGTTTGGTCCCGTTCTGTCTCCTTTTTTATCGGTTCCCCTGGATCTGACCTGTCTCTCTAATCTTAGTCAAACATTTGCTTTCATGTCTGTGTGTAAATATGAGCCTGGCTCTGCATGTGTGTTGTGTATCACCAACCTAGAGAGCTCAGCTCACACAGTTTGTGGTCTGAAAGGCAGGTTTTTGCAGTGTACACCTGTGTATGCACAGACACACAGACACACAAAGATCCTTTCTGAACAAAGTATGGAATGGTAAGTTGAATTAAGGTCATCTATTATTCTATTATCATCATCATCATTTTCAGGTGTATTACGTACTAGGTGATAAGATCTGTTGCATAGAGAACAACCATCAGCACACCTTTTTAGGTGGTGGTCACCAGAACCTTGTCCCAAAGGTTCCTCCACAGTAAAAAGACTTTTCTCCTGATACCACATAAATTTTGCCTCTTGTTACAACAGGTGGATCATTCACAGGATAGAATCAGTATTTGTGGATGTACAATTCATGTGTGTGTGTTGTGCGTGCATGCTTGTGTGTGTGTGAGAGTGTGTTTGTAGTACAAAAACTACACTATAACTATAAGTCGAATGGTAGCAATCATGCTCCTGCCACTTTCACCGCCCTGCAATAAAAAGGAACTTTTCGACTGATAAAAGTTGAACTAATGAACTACTCAATGGGACATCACTTTTACACACCTCCGGAAACAAACCTTGCTTGCACAAACTCACACTTCTCATGATATAAGCAAAGAGGAAAGAGAGTGACGAGACAAGAAAGGTCGAAAGGAGGAACGCAAAACAAAAGTTCTCTTAAATTCCCCATAAAAAGAAGCAAGCTCTCATCTGTTCCTTTTTCCCTTTTCATCTGACCTGGCGACACACACACAGAAATATTTTCTTTATGTGTACTGGACAGTAAACTTTGTCTAATGGGTTCATTGTTTAGTCAAGTAATATCAGCAATCACTTTAGCAATGGTATATAAACATTTTACATGGTGACCGATGAGTACATCACGTGTAAAAGACACACATTCAGAGCAGTGTAAAGGCGAGGTGTAAAACTTTCCTCTTGATATCACATACATTTTTCTTGTTTCAAGGTGTGTGTGTGTGGTACAAAACGAAACTAGGTTAAGTCGAATGCTCATGTCACTTTCACCACCCTGCAATAAAAAGGATAATAAAAAAAACTTTTCGACTGATAAAAGTTGAACTAGTGCACTACTGATGGACGTCACTTTTACACACCTTTGGAAAAGAGCCTTGCTTGCACAAACTCACACTTGGTTCTCTCTTCATCTTTCACAATCACTGTCTTTCACACACGTTTCTCACATACTTTCTCTGAACTCTCATTCTCACACTTTTATTTAACTGGAGACACACACACACACACACACACACACTCCTTTCCTCAACTAATTTCCATCACATTTATTTTCCCTCCCATCCTACTCTCTCCGAAACACAAACAGATCACTTTTTCACCGTGTGATAGCATTCTGCCATTCTGTAAAACTCTTAAACACATACGCACACTGTAGTCTTGTCTCTTTGACTGTCTCCATGCAAACAAACAGCCAGGGTCCGTGGAGAGATGAGGCTGGGTCTGGCCCTGCTCTTAATGGCCTTCTGTCTCCATTAGGCCACGCTGCATCCCCGGCCCAATAAAACTTTATGGCATTATGTCATGGCCCAAGCTTCTACGTACAGCAGTGGCGGGGAGGGAGGAGGGGATAGAGCGACAGCGTCACCAAGGGAGATTGTCTTGTCTCTATTGTCTTTTTACCTCTCTCTCTCTCTTTGTGAGAATCACTCTCCTCTCATTAAAACTAGCCCCCCCTCCACACACACACTCTCAATCTCTTTTCCATTTCTTCAGTGTAGTTACAGTCCACCCTATCGCTCTCAGATTTATCCGATCTCTGTTGTCCTTCTCGTCTTACTCTTCGCCCTCATGCTCATGTCTAATCTTCCTGTTCCACTCCTTCAGTGGGCCTCTTCACTTCCTTCAGTTTTCCCAGACACCTGCAGGCTAGCCGAGAGGTCTTGTCCACTCTTATCCACAATGGCTGACACGTTGTGTCAGATGGCACCTGCTGAACTAAATTAAATCAAATCCCACACATGCACACAGACAAAGACACACACACACACACCTGCAGCTTTTTGTGCTGCTGTGCAATTGTTGTGGGTTGTTATTGGTTTTAAATTGAATGAGGCACCAGGGACAACTAATGATTCATCAACAAGTCTGCGTCATGCACAAAGCCATGTTAATGCTTTGGGACTCACTTGGGCATGGTTCACTGGTGTAAAATAAAACACATACTGTATATTTCATGTACAACCAACACAGAGCACCTATTTGGCAAACTTTATTATGTAAACAAACAAATCCGGACACAAGCAGAGAAGACGGCAGGGGAAAAAATATATACTCAAGTCTCCATCTTCTTTTACCATTCATGTGACCAGAATCCCAATTTAGAACGACCACTTCACAGTCTTTCCACTCCACAGTGGCAGGCAGCCGCTAAACAAACAATACCTTGGCTGATGATGCAAGCTTCAGAGCTTGAAGGCACAGCTTCACCCCACGCAACAGGCCACACCGACAAGCCAGGACAAGTACAATTCTCCATGACGCATTCCTCTACCATCTTGCATACAACAAATACAATGCAGTGGAGTGGGCCTTTAAGTAATTAAGACTATAAGTGAGATAAGGGTTTTTGTTCTTCGTAACATGAAGGGTTTGGGATTTCAATTACCTGTTGGGAAACATGGCAGAATGTTCAGGCCGTTTGGCCAGGAAATGGCCCGTCTCAATTTTAAAATGTATACTTAGAGTAGATATAAGAGTGTGCCCTGAGCCAGAGTATACAGCTGTGTTTATTTGTTTTACAGCTGAACTGATGATGAATGATTGTGAGGGAGTTCCTGGGCAGGATGCATCTCATTACGGCACCATTTTCTTATGAGGAACTTCCTCAATTTTCCAAACTTAAGCAAACATCTCGGGTGGAAAATTCTGATCACACTTCTTTTCACGGCCAGCAAGCCTTGCAGGCCGAAAGTTTCTCCATCACTCTCCTCCAAATGACCAAACAGTGTGAACCAAGAGGAAGGAAAGCCTATCATAAAAATTGAAGTATTTGCTAACATTGGCTAAGTGGTTTGCTTGACAACTGGAAGGGGTCTCTGGTAGACTTCAATGCACGATATACTCAGAACCTAAAACAAAAAATGTGTCACTGCTTAAGGCTTGTACCAATGCAGGGTGCTATGTGAAGCAGTGGTTCATCTGGGTTGTGCTGCAGGGCCGTATACTAACCTTCAATCATAACTGAGAGGAGCGGCACAGCTGAAGGACAGGCCCCCTTGACCTTTGTGTGGCTTGGCATTTCGCTCTGGGCTGACTTGCGCTGATAATGTCCACCAATGATAAATGGCTGCCAAAGAGGATAAGTGGGCCCATGAAAAGCCAATGCCCAAGGCAACCTCAAAAATACATCGCTTGAAAATGAACACCGTTTTGGTCCCCTCACAAGGCGTTAGGGGTGTAGGTGTAGATGAGAGGTAAACAGGGCTTAAAATTCATTTTTCAAAATGGGGGGGAATTCCCCCCTTAGGTTATTCATGTAGGGGGGATTTACACAATTTGGGGGGGGGGGTCGATTCTGATACCAAATACTTCGATACTTTTTTTAAAAAAGTGTTTGATTTTGGGGCCCCCACCACCCTGACGTCATCAGTAATATATACTGTAGTGGGATCATTCACAACAGTGGACATCCTAGATTCTGCTTGACTCTCTCCACACACACAAACACACACTGAAAATGATAGCTTATGTGATATGTTTCTATCATATATTTTTGAATTCATATAGAGTGTATTTATTTAATAATGCATTTTTTAAAGTATAGCATTTTACTAGTAATTACTACTAGCTAAACATATTTAGTCATTTGAATGCCTCATATTGACGTTTAACCTATAACACTTAGGCATATCTTTAATGTGGTGTGTAGGTCCAATTGAGTGCACATTGGTGATGAGTAGGTGTAATTGAGTGCCTGTCACTTTAAGAAAATACCTGAGAGTAATTCTATGGAGTAATTAGCCCCCCTTCAACCTGACGGTTTTAGGCTGTAGTCGCTAGTGAATAAAAGTTGTGCATAGTGCGGTATGTGTATGCAAATCATTATGTTTTCTATGTCATTAGATACAATAAATGTTGACATGTCGAAGACAATCTTTCTGGGATCAAGTGTTGACGTGACCTGAGCTAGCAGGATAGTTACCAAGGAGCTCTTTCCAGATGTAAAAGTTTGCCATGGTAGCGTAGCCGTCTGGTCAACTCTAACTGATTCTTCTAATAATACTGTCCTTCTGAGACCACACAGCGATGTAGCTATGTCAGTTAAGCCTGTAAGACTAGAAACTCTGGCAGGTCCAATTATGTGTTTTATGGATTGAGTGTCCTTTATTCAGACAGAACATTGATGCATTATTTCCTCCTGTAGAACTACAATGCTACAATGTACAATGTACCTCTTGCAAAATCAATTTGTTCAGTTATTTTTTTTCAGCCTTCCGGTGAAGTCCTTCTTTACCATGATCAAAATCATACAAAGCAAATGGTGTTTCCTTTTATCATCCTCGGCTTCATCCATCAACACAAGTGAGCCGATGTGTTAGCACGGATGCAATCGCCATGGAATTAAAACAGACAAGACCGCCATGGACGTCGCCAGTAAATCTGTGTCCTCTCATCCACATGACAAACAGCTAGGTTGGGAGAGTCCAATCACATCTTCACGCACATCAGTTTCAATTCAGGCCAGACGTTCTCCTTGTCAAAAAACGTTGCATCACAAGGGCAGTTAGGCATTAAAGGAGTCTGCTGGCCATGTTTGAGAGTGGGCATGTGTCCATGTTCTTCAAATGCCAAATGCCTATATTTTTTATGCTCTCCAAGCTATAGCTTAGACCTGGATGTTGGAAGCTATTTAAAATGTTATTGTGGAGTGTTTGGCACTGAAAAAGTGTTACAGGAGTCTACACCACTGCAAAGTGCAAATCAGTCAACGTGTTCCAGTGACTGGATAGCTGGTTGGTTGGTCTTCACTGAAACGTGAAATGATCAGACAATAAATCAAACAACTAGATCAAACGACGACAAGAAGCAATCAAAAACCCAGGTGATGGCACGACACACTCCCGATTGCTTGAGTGAGTGTAAAGCAGAGTACGAGTGCTTACGGTCTGCCAGCTGTTGTTTTTTGCCCTTCGTCATTGCTCTACATTCCACCCCACTGAACAGGATAGAGCTCTCCTTCCAGCCTGCAAACACACGGGCGTGACCAGACAACATGTCCCCTGTGGATGTGCAGCCAACGCAACCAGACAACCTGCAGCCAAACCACTTACTCCCCATCAATTATTCACGAGAGGACAATTGGTTAAGCCAGAGAGTGCATCTTCCTTCAGAGAGACAAGGAGAGGGGGTTAGCGGCACATCATCGCATGCTGCAGCTGTGGCTGCAGAAGAACTAAAAGCCGGAGTTCCATCTTCTCTGAGAAAACATACCCAAAAAGGGAGGGGAGTGAAAAAGAATGATCTGTCTCCGGTTTTTATTTTTAAGGCCGAGATATTTACAACGACTAGGAATCAGCGGGCCACACAGGAAACATGCCTGTCAGGAATGTGATTCCAAGGAGCCATGATGCAATCGACCAGCATCTGGATTCGGTGGAGCACACGCTGCTTTGCCCGGCCCAACATGTAATTTTTCTTCTAGCTCCTTTTCCTCTCTCTCTCTCTCACACACACTCACTCGCTCACATACTCGTTTGTTCCCGCTCTTCTATTCACTCTCGCTCGCTCTCTCCATCCCTCATCCACGATTTCCCCTCTCTCTCTCATCCATGGTTTTCCCCTTCTCGCTCTCTCCCTCATTAGCATGGCGCGCGATGACGTTCATTCTTTCATGGCGCTCGGGTTCCACCACAGTTGAGCTACTGCCAGGCACTGAATTCTTGAATGGGGGTTTAGGAGGGGGGAGGGCCTATTCGCAGTCGTCATGGGTTACAGCTTGTACTCTGGGATGGCTGAGTCCTCAGAAGAGACCAGGGTCGGATTACACCCTCACACAGGAATTTACCACCCCCACCACCACCACTACCACACACACACACACAGTCTCTCATCCTTCCACATGTCAGTCTACAGTGGAACCAGGCGGAAGATGTTCTGTGAAAAAACTTCCTGAAGGTCTTTCAACTCCTTCGCCATAATCACGGTTTCCACACTTGAATACATTCATACAAAGACATGCAGAAACATTGTGTAAAGCAAAAGGCTACCTCCCCCACATCTAAGGTAAAGTGAAGTCATGGGCAAAATGTATGGATTCTTTCCTCCACCACTATGCACTTCCAGGACTAAATACCCCTAACCGACAAAAGCGAAGATTTAACATGGTTCAAGCCAATTTTCTATTCTGTATCCAAGTCACAGGCTAAAGCGGAATTAGATAGAGGATGATAAATTAAATGTTAACCGGTATCATTAGTCTGCCATTACATGTAAGGGCAAGAATCTCTCCGTTTGTGGATATTCCCCATAAGAAGACTGGATTTCCACCACTCTTGTGCAGGACACGGCTCGCGATGACCCACACGCCTCCTCTACAGGGCCATCCTTTGGGTCATAACTGGACCGGTCAAATTCACTTAAGTGAAGTTTGTGAGGTCAGTGATTGACACAAAGAAAGACAAAAACATGCAATATCCACACAGCATTTGAAGGTGCTGAGTCACTGCAAGATTATTAACTTGTAACCTGCTTGCAACTAGTGGGCCAACACAGTGCAAACACACCAGCCTCTCATTTGTAATGCAGCGTTTTTTTTTTCTATTTAGAATAACTACTATTCTATGTTACTGGCTGAGTGTGAAAATTCATGAGATTTACTGAGATCTGTGACATTTTCTGGACATGTACATGAGAAATTGTTATAATGCAAAAGAAATTGCATCATGTCAGCATTAGGCCAAATCCGATGTAATTAAGACAAGCTGTTACTTCTCATGGGTGTCACAGCAAGTTGTGTTATTCCTTGCAGAAGACAGATAACATCCCACCAAACCTAGTAAAGGCAACACCAATGTAGTTATTTTGCCTTAACAAAATGGCTCCAGACTCATTTTCATGCCACACTGACTTAAAATAAGGAGATGGATGTCTGACATTCCCCAATGTGTATCCAGAACATGTGGTATTGCACTATATGACGTTGTTGTGGGTAGGAGCATGACACTTTCCATTGATCTTAGACAAACTGGATACCTACTTAGCGCTAAATGGGTACCCAGCATGTTGATAATTGATGGAAGGGGGAATTCCTACATTGTGTTACTTTAATTACACCTGGCTTCCACCATTCATTTTCGTTTGGTGGTTATTTATCAACATTGCTGAGATTAGTGTGGTTGTATTCATGTAGGCTACTGCTATTCATAGACTACACTTATTTGATCCTGTTTTGCAGAAACAATGTGATATCACCACGTCCTGTAGAAACGAGTTAAGCTATAAACCGCACTGGAGTGACACTGTCAAATTGAATTCTGGGCCTCCATATTATTATATACATAAAAGGGAGAGATGGGGATGTTGGTGTAGTGGGGTAGGAGTAATATTGTAACTCCCTTTCCACTGGGACTCCACTTGTGTCTTTTGTGCTATGAGACCAGGAAAATGGCCATAAATTATTAATACACACACAGAACACAAAATACAGCCATTCATCTTATCCCTAGACTCATTTATCAAAGTTGGCTTGATATAATAAACTGACTGGCAGTAACCTAAATGCCCTCATTCAACATCCAGCATGCTTTTTAAAGTAATTGTCTCTAGGCATCAAATTAATAAGTGAACAAATATGATTTATTATTATTATTATTATTATCATCATTGAGAACAATAGCATAACATGTATGCTTCTGTAGGATGGATTCCTTCATGCACAATTTCACAAATTTCTTTTAGAAAATGTAACATGTACTCCCTCATTTATCCAGTCACTTTGATACCCACTGTTACCCAGTTTGACAGCAGATTATAGATGCTAAATGAATAACTCGAAAAGCTGGTGGGCCAATATGGCACAGGACCTACTCATAAGGGGTACTACCCATGAACAAAGAGGGTTACACACCAGGCTGTCCAAAGGTGGAGCCAAAGGGCTTAGAGGTGGAAGAAATTGTGCTGGGGTCGGGACAAAGGAGAGATGCAGCATAGGTTGAGCCATTAACTGCCCAAATGCATCTGACAAGCATCACTGCCTTCATGTTTTAATTGCTGCTGCATCAATGGCGTAATTGAATCAGGCAGGAGAGGAAAGGGAAGAGTGAGGCAGGCAGACAGTTACTGGAGCCTCAGCATCCTACTGTGAAAGCAGCCAGAAGACAAAATACTTTTTAGACTCCTGTTTGTCTATAGTGACGTTGGCAATCAGTAGGACACACACACAAACACACAGGCCTATAGAGTCTATTTCAGAAGTTTTCTTGAACTCATTGCTTCATATGTGGGCCAATGGTGTGTTGATCTTTTTCTCAATGACCTGCAGTAACAGGACATGGCTATGGTTGTTGTTGTTTTAATCGCACGAATCTAAAGGAAATTTAGGCTGCCAATTCTTTCTCTCTTCCACATCCCACTCCTGGAAGGTTGTGTAACAACAATTCAGAGAACCGTATGACCAGAATGGGAGTTAATCAGATGCTTTCCTTTCGGGCCAATATAGCCTAATCTGTTTCTGCTCGAATTGTGACAGTAATTTCTACCAAAATAATTATGACATTTCTTTCATACACAACAGACGTTTTTTTTTTAACTTGAGCATCACTATTTGATGATGAGAAAGCAGCGGCATCCATCAATGTCTAGTCTCAATTTAGATGCAACAGTGTTAATGGAAACAAGTGGGCTTCGCCCTAAACAGAACAGATGTGACACCAGCCATAACGATTCCACGAGCCTACCACTGTCTTATATAATACGATTCCGTTGTGGCGCGGCCGTACGAGTAGATCGAGTCGTGGGGCCTTGTAAACTGTGCCACTTGAGGAAGTGGAGGCTCTTGTGGTTACCGTGGTCAGCGGACTAGTAGACCTAAAATGTTAGGCTATCGACACGATCTGCAATACAATTTGCTCATCGAATGGGGTTATCCAAGGTCCCATTTGGTGTTAGCTTGTAATCAAACGGCTTTTAAACTAACGCACTCAACCAATTTTCTCGCTTACGGACCCCAACATGTACCACACTGAACACCCAATTCCTGCAATGCATTAAAAAAAAGTTCACGTTAGGTTCGAGGAAATGTCAGAATCGGTCAGACTATGTCTCGAAATCGTAATTTGCCCTACGAAGCGTAAAACGGATGTGGGAGGCTGATGTTTTAACAGTATGGAAGGTGAACCACATAACGTTACGAACTGTCAAACGGTATTATACACGGGCCCGCACTGATAGCTGTGGCTAGAACCGTATTTTTTAGAATTTGTCAGCACACATCTCTCTGCATCTGTTGAAATGTGCTTCGTAAAGTAAGATTACATCATCATTACTAGTAGGCTACTCAACATCGACGAAAATACGGGCTAGCGTTTTTGGTATAGCGTATGGCGTTTGACTTCATACAACATGCATTTTCGAGGTGAATGTTGGCGATTGCTTACCCTCTCTTGCCTTTAGCAGTACCGTATTAGCCACAATATTCTCCAGCTCCATCAATATCCAGTCTGATGTTGTCGTTCGTTGAAGTAAAAGTAGTACACACAGAGCAAACTCAAGCTCTTCCCGATAGATTTTTTTCGCCCGTTTGTGGCAAAAAGGAAAGTCAGAATATGTACATATTACTATAGTGAAAAATCTATGCGTAAACTACAGAAGAATTTACTATACACGCGTGGTTTGAGCTGTCCGTTCTAAAAAGCGCATTGAGAGCATTTCCAGTTCCAAACGCCATGAGCCTGATTCTGACAGGATTCCCATCAAACAATCAAAAACGTTCACCCAGAATCAACATCAACACGAGAGACGACTGATGTCTACATCCTTTGATGATGCATTCCTGAGAGTAGCCGAGGCTGGAGCATGGTAGATTACAACCTTAAGCAGACCGCAGGGGAGTTCACAAAGTAGTAGGCTTCCCTACAAGCTGACAAAGTATCAGCGCGCTCCCCCTCTCGGTTCTTAATGACACTGAGGCTGGGTTTCTCCGTAAGGTCCCCCTTGTTTCCCTCACACATTTGAACAGAAATAGTACAGTGTTGTGTTCAAACAAATGTTGTTAGCCTAACAGGTGAACAAGTTCAATTGCTGTAGTGTTCGGTCAATTCTTGATCATCATTTTGATAAACTCATTTCACTTTGTTGAGATATACGGTTTGTAACAACACATTACCAAATGCTGTCACCGGGGGGCGGTGTCGTCAAGTGAAAGATGCATGGCAGTCAGAGAGCCCACGCAGTTCCATTTATTTGCAAAAGGTACTTTTTAACGTAGTTTGTTCGACACATTTGTCCAATATCATTGCCTAGCACATGTAGTTTTGCAGCGCTTGCATGCAGCGCTTCCCCTAGTCCTTGAGCCAGAGGAGTTGGTCTGTACCATCTGAGGGGAAGCAGTCTAGTGATTTTTGGCAAGGTACCCTAGAGTTAGAAAATAAGTGATAGCATTGCATTGGTAGTAGCTTTTTGTGTAGCCTATTATTAACATGTATGTCTACGCTTATGTATATTACAGGTGAATAGAATAAAAATCTTAACTAATAGATATCCCACAAAACTTCCACAGTTGATTATTTACATTAGGTCAATCATTTTTTGGACGTTTTCTGAAATATTATGCATACATATGTAAACGATCATTTGCATACATTTCAAGTACATGAATTGGACAAAGTCAGGTTCAAAATTCTTGTTTTTCACTTTGGAGACATATTAAAGTAAAATGTTATTCCTGAAATGCTGTATTTTTGAGAATGTCTTCCTAAATTGGCTGAAAAATCATGTTACAAAACTCCAGAACCTTTATTTACGTTTGTAAAATCCTCTAGCATATAGGAGCATAACTGGAAACTTAGTGTTAAAAAAAAGATTTCTGGTTCAGAGTTGTGCAAATGGCGATAATAATAGTTTTTTAAGTAAGTATTAAGTATTTTGATATATTCAAAATAACCAAATTCAAAACATCCACTGTAATAACATTTTACTCAAATATGTCCAAAATAAAAAATAAAAAGAATTTTGAACCTGACTTTATCCAGTGTTGAGGTTTCTGTACTTAAAATATACACAAATTATTGTGTATTTCAGTAGATAATGATAGATAGATATTTTATTGATCCCCAGAGGAAATTCAAGGCTCATTTCATAATGGCTCATTTACATACTAATACATAAAATGTCAGAAAGTTACAATACAAACAATATTGTAAATGTAATGTAAATAATCAGCTGTGGAGTTTAGTGGGGATATCTATTAGTTAATTTTTAGCCTATTCACCTGTAATATATCCCTCCATAGACATACAATGGACATGAAGAGATGGTATACCTTGTCAAAAATCACTATGAGACTTATTCCCCTTGAATGGTACCAAATGACCAAAAGGACTACCCCATTAATATATTTGATAGCATACTGGAAAAACCTCAGTTGGTTGCTCCTTGAACGCATTGGTGGCACCTTGATACACTGAAGTGGAACACAAAAGGTGAACTGGTTGAAGGAAATATGCAATAATTAACAAACTTTCTCACAGACTAGAATTTTGCATTAGCCCTACTGAATAATCACCTTAAACTAAATGTGACCACGATGTCACAAATGAAGGACAGAATCCTTACCAACACTTGTTATTCTTTCACACAAACATACAGGCATTTGTGGGCATTTTTGGGCAGTACCAAGTACGCCATGCTGTTGGAGGTGCAAACAATGCTGCATTGCCATTGAGATCAGAGAAAGGAGCAGGCTCAAGGGACATAAAAGTATTTATCATGTTTATTGACCGTTTTTATAGCCATCCATGTGTGTTCACTTCTGGCTCCTTGGCTATCATTATGGTAACTATAACGAGCTATTTGACATCTTTAGAACACTAAACATATCGGTGGTGCCTAATGTTGAGTTACTCCAGTCTCGATTTTTTGACATCAATCACTCCTATGAAATATTTCTATCGTCTATCCATAGTAAGGTGCCTGTTTCAAAGTCAACTAATGGTCAAATCAACCAAAACTTTGATATTGTTTGCACCCCCAAGTGGTCTGAGACGTAAGCTTGTGTGAAAGAACATATCATGTTGGCAAAACCATTCAGCATCTAGTGATACAAAACAAGTTTAATTGAAGAAAAATATTGTCATGGTTCAGTTCACCACTTTCTTACACATGATGCTGAAACATAAAAGCCACTAGCTTTTAACATAATTAACACAGAAATATCTTTGTTTACCGTACGTTCACAATAATTTTAGAGTAGTTTAAACTAAGTGCTTTTCAGTTTGCTTTGTCCACATCCTGTAAGTGTATAGTGTCGGGCATCCAACAAAAAAAAAAAAAAAAAAAAACTCAATGATGGTGGACCATTAAGTAACAAGCTATTACTTCTTACTACCAACAAAAAGATGGTTTACAGCTTCATTTAAAGCAAAGGCTGGGGCACAAAACTGATAAGTGAGTTTACAACATTGTGTTTGAAAGTATCATTTACTGTATGATAGTAGGTTTCTCGAATGCCATTAGATACACCTACACAACCAACAAAGGCAATTCTAGTGGATGTCTCCTTATTTTTCCAGTTCCAGTCCTTTGACGGAATGATGCTGTCACAATCACATTTTGATCTGCCAACTGATAACTCCTCAACACAAACACAAACCCAACAAAAAAGTTCTACAACTGAATCCCAAAGGGAACCATTCTCTATTATACGCAGACATGGAGAGACTGATGAACAGACTCAAAAATCGTCCAGGGTGTCTGCTTTAGGAATAGACAGGCCTCGCTCCTTGACAGCTTGTAGTTTGAGCCTTTCGGACTCCTGTTTGGCCTGCTGCTCTATCCTTTGCTCCTCCAGGATCTCCTCAATGGACACACGCTGGAGAATCTGGTCACACTCTTTATCTAGATCCTAGTAGGAATAAGACAAGCAGGAATTTGTAGGTGAGCCAAAACTGCCAACATAGGTGATGTAAAGTTTGTAAACAGTACAGCCTTGCAAAGTGTATTACTTTGTACAACAGTGTTTGTAATGCATATTGTAATTTCACCATGTTTTATGTTTGGACAATAATGTCAGATTTAATTAAGTTGGCCCAAGTACGCATGTCCTTACAAATTCAAACATGCTCAGTGCAAAACACAAGTAAACTGTGGAATATTCTCTCCCCCAAGAGAGTAGTTGGAATTGCACTTAACACTCACGTTCAACTAATTTACAACTTGTACATGTGCAATGTTGAACAATAACATCATTATAACCACAGTTCGAATTATGGGTGATTGGGGTGTATGACCCCCCTGATTAGGACCTGGACCTGGACCTGGACCTGGACCCCCCCCCCCCCCAAACACACTCTTACACTCTTGACATTTGAGTTGAAAACTCAACTTGTCAGTGTAATTCTAGCTCTTATAATTTATAACCATATGATATAATGCATCAGGAGGAATACTCACTACTTCACCCAGCAGAACAACATTCTCTCCTCTGACAACAAAAATCCCTCTGGGGATATCTCCAAACTTCTTGCCAACATGAATGCGTTCCACAGTTTGATGCAACACCAAATTGGCTGAGGGGGGAAAATATATTTATTTTAAACACTACAAATACAAATGCATTAATTGAACAGTGTAAAAAAGTGTTATCTTAATTTAATTGAAACCTTCTTGGTAGTAATTTTTTTAATCACGTATTATACTGTTACTATTTTTGCAAATATGCATGGAACTATAGCCTAGATTCATTCAACGTAACTGGAACAGGTACAGTAGCAACAGAGGAGAGGAGAAACGCTCACTCCAGTTAACCATCGATAGCATGGCTGGTCCTGCTCTCAGACCTGAAACATTTGGGCCACAATGTGAACCCATCGAATTAATCGAATGTGTTCATTACATAAACGCCAAGGGACCGACCTTTTGAGTACATAAGAACTGGGACAAGTTACACAGTATACGAAATTAAGTGAGGATTCACAAGTAGAAGGTTTTTGTATTACATACCAAATTGGTCTATGCTTCTGAGAATACCTATTAACGTCCTTCCGTCACGAAGTAGGACGAGGTGTTTTTCTGAAGGAAAAATAACAAGATTCATAAAGCTTGCATGTGCATGTATCATTAATTAACGTTGCACTCAAGACATTTAGAGCACATGCTAGCGCCTCTGAAATGTATGAGGTTTTAATATCTCATTCATCATCGTGGGCCTTATAATCAAATGTGTTACGACACAATGTTTTAATATCATAATAAGACAGGCATTCTGGCTCCAAGACCTAAGAGCATACAGTAAATACCACTTTTACTCTCTTCACCTGGCGAGCCAAGTATACTGTGAAGCTAACGTTAGCTCACAAGGATGGATAACGTTAACGTGTGTTACTAACTAAGAGGACCTCTCAACACAGCCGTGCGATAGAAATTCCAACTTACTATCGATGTCCTCGATTAGACTAGCAGTTCCTGGCATATAATTCATTCTGGTTACATTTGCAGAGTGTCTTCTTTGAGGGTTTATGGTTACAGGGAGTCTATTTTACAACTTAGTGCATCAAGCCATGGATCAGTTCAAACAAGTATCGCATTGGAACAGGAAGTAGCGTCCGAAGAAACGCATATTTCCTGTCAAATTTAACCCCTTGTGTTCAGTCTGTTTTTCAACTTCTATGAGAGATTCTTCCTCTTCTTGCGGTTTGCTTTGGAGTCTGAATGCTCAGCGCTACATCAAAAACACTTTAATACATGTTTAATGACAAGAATGAGTGACTTGGCCTTCTTTTCGGTATTCTAGGATCTGTAGATCGCTGTATTTTTACCCTCACGTGGTAATAATTTGGATTTTCCTATTGGTCCATTCGCTTGCTGTGATAGCTCGTCACCACAGCTGACAACCGTATCTGCGGTCTCATTTGACGAAATGTACTCTGACGCACATAACGTTATGTAAAACAGGCTATGTGAATAAGGAAGCGACTGAAGTGTAAACTTAAAGGAACAGTGTAAACAGCCTTTTTTGAAACGTTGAGTGTGGCTGGGGCGGAAAGTGGTTGGAGAGAGTGCGGGGTAGCAAACTCCTGTAAAGCTTTCTGATTGAGCCGAGAGTTGCGCCAATGGCGTACGACACAGCTGGCAACGACAGGAGTGGAGGGGAGCCTGCTTGGGTCATGCATCAAATGCAGGCAAGCTCTAAACCGCACTTGCCATCACATTTTAACTCGGAGAATAACTGGAACGGCACCATGGTAATCTGAACAGTAATTTGGCAATTTAGAATTCCACATATTGTAAGAAACCTTAGTCAACTTAAAGTTACTAACCTAGTTCAGCTGATAGAAGCAATCAGAGCCTGTCGAGTGGTTCAGCTAACAAACAAGCTAATATAGCGCTAGCAATAGCTAGCTAGTTACATGCTCTTGAGTAAGCGAATTGGCAGTGATTTCAGCACTGTTTCTAGCTAGATAACCTTAGCTTTAAAATGTACCTTCCTTGTACAGTCTGAACCTTCTACAGTTGTTTTTCAACTAAATTGGTCCATCAGTAACGATTTGCGAGTTAACCTGAGCTAGTACACGGTTAGATTGTGTATCTCTGTTGGCTAACGTTTAACGTACACCAGCCATATAATGCTACTATGAGTGAATTTTAACGTCAGTGTTATTTAATGATAGGGCTCTGATATATTTTCAGATAGCTGTCTTAATTGATATGCTGCTACATTAAATGTAAGTTAACGCCATTCATTGTCTGGCCTGTGTACGTTACTTATGTCCAACTTTGTGTTCTCTAAGCTAGATGCCCAAATAGCTTCTCGATTATCTCTGGTTGCATGGAAGTTAAGTGAACCAAGCTAATGATCCATAATTCCGCCAGGTGTTTTTTATGCTGTACAGTGCAAATTATTTCGCAACAGGGTGCTGAATAATTCCTGAGTGGCAGTGATTTATCAAGAATATTGATACGCGAGCATCGACACATCACATAATATAACTTTTTTTTTAATGACAGGATTCGACGCCATACTCTGGATATCCCTCTAACTATTGGTATCCCCAGTCGCATACGACAGGACCTTATGGAAATGCGTATCCTCCAGGCACGGAGGTAAACGGGCAACCGCCCTATCAGGTACCCTACTCATCCATAAGTTATTTCATGGCTTTCTTTTAATTTCAAGTTGACGCCTGAACCAGTGAACTTTTGTCATGTAGGCTACATTCTGTCTGTTTCGTTTCAGCAGCTGTCTGCGTACCCCAATGGCGTTTACAATCCTCAACAGTACTCCACAAATATGCTTCATCCATCCAATCCGTTCTACTGTGCTGAACAAATGCCACCCCGGCAGCCTCATTACCACAATCAAGGCTGTCCTGAACGAAGTGCAGCACAACCAGCACCGCCTCCTTATCCTGTTCAACACTGTCAAGGGGTACATGTATGGTTCATGACTTAATTAATTTAGTTTAATTTACTCGTCAATTTAATTATAGTTATTTTACTCTTGCAAAAGTGTATGTATACCATACAGGTATCAGCATGACTTTCCTCACTACTGTTGGTATATAGAGCTTCCTGTTTTCATCTTAATGAACATTGCTGTCTTGTAAACTCCCAGAGTTCACTATAGAACGCACAATGTATCTGCGGGCTGTATGTTCTGCTTGATTCCGTCCTTGCTCATCCCTTGCTCTCTTATGTATGTTCCTGTTAAATGTTGTGTTGTTCAGGGCCCTGGCTACCATCCAGGCTCTTACCAGCACTATGGAGAGGGGGGTCCCACGATGCCCCAGAATCCTCCATACCCGGGCCAGCAATCCATGCACTCCAGAGCCCCACAACCAGAAGCATGGGCTCATTCTGGGGGCTACAGCCCCTCTCCAGCCCCACAACAGCAGTGGCAGCCCGGAAACCAGGCGCCACATGGTCCCTATGGCAACCACGTCAGGCCTCCCCACCCCCCTCCATGGCAAGGACCAGCCCCTCCTCCATATGAGCACAAGGTATATGTGATATATAAGAGGAATATTTTTCCTGTGACTAAACAGGCCCTTTTCCTTACTCTTCCATTCCTGGTTTCACACAGTGATGTAATCGCTGATCTATAATGAAAGACTTTGCTGAAAGGAAAAGTCTGTTGTCATATATTAAGCATGGGAGATATAATGTAATGGTCTATCGGCCAAGTGTGGGCTTCAGGGAAAAATACCATGAGAAGAGCAGTTTATATCTCATAATGTAACTCGGGTTGTTGTGAGTAATTACTTGTAAATTACTTTGCTGTGTGTCTTTTAATCAAGTCTTACTAGAGCCATTGGAATTTCAGAGTTTCCAGTCAAGTGAGTCTTAAGTATAGTGGATGACCTCAGCGGGCTGTGCTAAAGCCTCTTATGTAACCGCACATTGCTCACCACCAGGCCATCGAAGGTCACTAATTGTAGTAGGGCCCACTGCACACATAAAGGTCTGCGCTCTTTAAGACACTTAATCCATGTGCTCAAATGCAGTTGGCTATTTTCCACACACACTATTTTTTTTCCTTTAGTCATTTTCCATTGTATTTGTTTACTGGATTCCCTCACTGCTAAATGATGACTGACTAATGATTGGAAAGCCTTTTGGATAGCAGTGGTTGTTGTAGTTGAACTTAGACTGTCAGTTCAGTTTTACCTCGCTTTTTCTTTGATTTAGACAGAGCGTGGTAGAGTGTTGCTAAGAGGTGTAGGGTGTGACTCAAGATAGCTATTGCCACCACCCCAGGACATCTATTGTCATGGCAGTGCATAGTGTGAGTAACATGTGCTGAGTATGTCCTGAAGTCATGGTGTGGCCTCTTCCTGTTGCTTGTACTTCAAACGATCTGTCAGGCAAATATAAATCCTTTTCTATAAGAGTTGCATATCCAGACATTATTAAGCTTAAAGGAACACAAAGGAAGAATTAATAGCTATGCCCCTTGGCGTCAGTATTCAATGCCATTTAGTGCTAATATAGTCAATTTAGTCATAAACTGACTAAAAAGGTCACAATCCTACTTGATCAACGGTACGTAATGCAATATCAACCATTCCGGGTGCACACAGGTAATGACAGACTTAATTCTCCATTTTAAAAGTCAGTGTAGCATCAGAATGAGTTTGAGGCTGTTAAATAAAAGTATGAAATATAAAAAGTCCTCACTTTTTCAATCCTTCAGGACCATCAGTTCTCTGGGCAGCATCCACAGGCTCGTCCACAGCCCCTTGGGCCCAAACCTCGACCCATCACGCCCAACCAGGCCCAGGGCAAGCCCACAGAGTTCAGTGCTCCCCCTCAACTTTACAAGCCAGGAGGCGGGAAGTTGCAGGAGTCCAAGCCAGCTCAAGCTGAGCCTCCTCCTCAGGCACCCAACCCTACCAGAGCTCCCCCAGGCCCCCAGCTGAGTGACAACCCCAGTCTAGCCCGCGTCCAGCAGGTCATGTTCCGGGTACAGCTGCTGCAGGAGGACGTGGATGAGTTTGTGGGCAAAAAGACGGACAAAAGCTACCGGTGCCTGGAGGAGCTACTGACCAAAGAGCTACTGGTGCTGGACTCAGTGGAGACCAACGGCCAGGAAGTGGTCCGGCTGGCCCGCAAGGATACGGTGCAGAGGATCCAGGGTATACTGGACCAGCTGGAGAAGAAGGCCTTCTGATCTGCGAGAGAGAGCGAGAGGGAGAAAGGGATATGGAAGGGAAATGTGATAGCCTGGATGTTGAGGTTCTCCAGATATTTTTTTTCCATTTTCTTTTTCTGTTGTCTACAGGCACTCTGTACACTGTGCTCCTTTTCCCTTGCACTGATCATTTCAGTTGACAGCATGAATTATGAGATGTTAGACTTTGGGCCTTTTGTCTCATCTCTTTGAAGCTTTCTTCATTGAAGCTTACTTCCTGTAAATCTAACACAGATGAAAATGCGGTACTTTGCAGTTAATAATGATACTGTTAATGGGATTAGATCTGACTGCTGTTGTCAATACATCATTTTTTTTTCTCAAATGATTAGATATTGAGGATCACAGATCAGTCACTGTAACAGTGGACATCTTTGTTTTCACTGGATCAGCATGTGGAACATGCTGACACTGCTGTTGTCCATCCTCTCGAAACCTTCTAGCTGGTGTTCCCCTCCTGATACATATCCCAGCATCCTTTGTTCTCTATCTCCCCACGACCATTTCCTCTCCCAGTCTCAGTTCCAGAGTGGGCACTAATGCACACTGGGAAGATTTGGCCAAAGAATTGTCCTTGTTCATTTAATCTGATTATGTGTAGTGTTTTCCAAAAGAATATCAGCAGTTGACATTGGCAACATTTCCGAGAGCAAAGTTGTAGCAGTAGGGCCAAAGCCATTTGCCACAACCCAGGAGGTTACAGTACTTCAGAATATGTATTGAGGTTGTTGTCCCTAAGTTTTAAAGTAAGAGAAGATGAAGAAAAACCCAATCCCATTCCTACGCTTGTTCCTGCTTGGTGTGATTTTTTTTTTTTTTTTGGCAGTGTCGTCATGTTGTAACACTTTCTAATTTGGAACGGTCCTTTGTATCTTTTCAGCTCGTTCTTCTTGTTCACAACATGTTTTGCGATGAGCGTCCACATTTCTCATGTGGTTTTACTGACTGCGCCCTTCTGTCTATTAGTATACACGTGTATATAAAAACTCCTACTGCATCTGGAGTGGGTTTCTTATTTTTGCACTTGATCAGACGATGCAGCCTAATTCAGAGAGTGCCCCGGCACAGCCTTTAAGTAAACACCTGTTGGTGCCCTTTCTAATATGATTTCATATCTGCTCACATCTCGTATTACTTTGAAGTCCTCTGCTGGAGTACCTAACGCATCATACTGAGTGCTTTTAGTGGGAAGTGGATCTGTTTATAAGAGTAAAGATATTTAGACCTCTTGATGAGGTATATACATATATGTATGTATGACAATTTTTTTTAGAGAAAACATCTGTTTAAACGACGAGTACTATATAAATATATATTCAACATTAACATGAAAGAGACAAAGCGGGTTGTTTCATGGCACTTTTCAAAACAACCAGACAAAAGTACCTTTAACATCACACTTTGCACCAAAGTCACCCCCTGGCCACCTTCTGCTGGTCCTCTTCCAGATCACAAGCATATCTGTCCTGTTTCTCTTTCTGAAAGATTTGTGCCATACTATCAGCAGGTGCTTTTATATATAAAGAAAAAAAACTGGAGATGTGCATGGACAGTAATGTTTAAATTGTGTTGATCATTGTGTTATTTCTCTCTAATCCTGTAAATAATCTGTCTCGCTATCAAACAGAAACGTATATGTATCTACACTTTACATGCAACATGAGAGATATATTTGTATAAGGTAGAAAACACAGAAATCCTAAGGACCAACAATCTGCCTGCAATTGTTTCTATATGTAATGCATGGTTTTGGCCACAAAGGGGTGCTGTTTTCCTAATAAGTGTAGGAAAGCAGCATTGGTGGTGAATCACATTAAATCTATCAGGACATTGTTAATGTGGTGTGACCTTATTTTCTTACATGTTGTGTTGTTTACCTGACTGTTTGAAGTTGCATGGAGTCAAATTTCAAAAGACAACCTTTCTGCAATGCACATGCGTGACAAAATTCTACTTCTGCCTTTATATGAAGCAACTATAGGCTACATTCTCCTGTCAAAAGCATACGCCCTCCCAGATTAATTCAAAAGAGACTGATAATATGTTTGATAATTTCCTTCAACAATATCCCTTAAACCTGTTTATTGAATGTATTTGCATAAAAAAAACTGCAATTTAAGAATCACAGAGTGCACTGGGAAATTAGAAAAAAATCCCAACATATTCTTTTTTTTCTGACATGACATCACTATGGAATGTCTAGATTTGTATTTGATAAAAGGTACAAAAGGAGGGTGGCTGCTTGACAACCCTAGTGAAATGCTGATGAAGGCATCTTTGTTGTTATCAGTATTTGAGTATAGGCAAAGATCCTTCATTACACAAGGAAATAATGTGAATCAGCTGCTTATTAAAACACTTTAGTCAGATAATTTCTATAATGGAAGGTATCAACAGAACCAAAAGACTTCAGGGGATGAAGAGAAACTGAACACAAAAAAACGGAAGCGGTTCACGACCGGTTCAACCCTTAGGATTCCTTGATCATGGCAAAAATCATTATCACGATTGTTTTGTTCAATATTGAAATCACGATTATTCAACATGAGTACTCAGTGATTTTGGAACTTATTCACTTTCAAAACCTTTTACATTGTTACATTTAATCTTAAATATAGCCTATCCAAGACGAAAACATGCAAAAAGAATGCACACGACAACTCAATACAAAAGGAGAGCATTGTTATGAAACTGAATGTAGCAAAATAATCGTTGAAATCATAATCACGATTAATTAATTAAGTTCACAGCTACTTCAGTAATAGGTCTGGCTGCATAGAAAATCCCCAACCAGTAGCACAAGGAGTTGGACATCTTTTGATGTGCGTATAAGATCACGTACATCAATATGTTCAGATTCCAGGCTATAACCTTTTTCTCATTCTTTATAGTTTCATCAAATTATCCAGAACAGTTGTTTTGACAGTAACAGTATAGCCTACTGGGTTTTATTATAAGACCATGGTGTTCTTATTTCAGCTACACGTTTACAACACAAATTCCGAAAAAGTTGTGACATTTTGTAAAATGTGAATAAAAAAGAATTCTATAATTTACAAATAATGTCAACCCTATATTTAATTAAGAATAGTTCAAAGACAACATATTTATATTTATTCATTTTTAAATATTCTACATGACAATATGTTGCTCTGTTTTCTCTTCTACCAGGCATCCACTGGCTGTGCCGTATTTAGACCAAGTCAGAGGCCCACATCAAATCATCAGCCATAAAAACCATCGAACTTGTCACATTACATTCTAAGGAGGGTAATGAAGGCCCCTACACCGTCAATTTTACAGTGAGGAAGTATGAATTCAACGTGGCCTAGCCTAGGCCTTGTTGAGAGAAAAGGTATAAGCTATTTTTTAATTTATTTTTTATTTAAATAAGTGCTACGTGATATCAGTGTGTTTGCATGATAGTGACTTGGCTAAGTCTTAAGTTAAGAGTTGTCAGAGCTCGTAGAGTTTAATTTATGTATTGTAAAATGACCCACGACTACGTGGGTGATTTGATTGCGTGCCCACTTTTGGCTCCCAAAATATCCCCCTTGCGTTGCAGGGGCTACAATATCCCGTGGCTACATATTCAGACCACGCCATGAATTGACAACTTGAGAATTCGAGCGGTCCCTTCGAAGCAAACGGCATGTCAATAATTTAAACGTATTCTATTATAGTTTACACGAATTGGAAATCAAAAGCTTTGGTTTTGGATATCTTTGCGCGCAATCAAGACTTTGGATCAAGACAAAGGCTATCACGCGACTTTGGCAGAATGGCTACTCGGAATTATCTTTGGCAAAGTGATACCTCACGTTCAGTCAAACCGGAGATTGACTACAGTTCTCCTGGACTTGCCGTGATGGAAGTCGAGCGTCTCCTTTTCACCGGGAGAATGATCAGTAGCCATGCCGACGAAGTTTGGCCAAAACTTTACATTGGGGATTAGTAAGTGAATGCCTCCCACTGAATGGAATCGTTAGCCAATAGTAAAAGTCTGAAACTGCATGTTGTCTGGTTATGCCTCATCTAATACTGATTTAATATCACTTGCCTCATGATTGGTTGATGTCTGGCACATTTCAAAATCTCATCTGGGCCCAGGGGGTACAGCTCTACTACTGGGCCAATAACACATTTAATACAACTAAAAACAACTAAAAACAAAGTAAAGATTTGTGACAGATTAATTTTCATTCAATAACAAATGCAGTTCAGTGTTACTTTCACAGTTACCTAATGTACCTAATAAACAACTTCAGCCTTGGTAATTGAATGGTCATCTGCATGTCATAATGTCACACTGCTATAAACCTCAGCTGTCATTGGTATAGCAATGTACACTAGGATATAGGCCAATGCTATCCTGTCATATATATTAGACCTGGTTTGAAGTCGTTCAACTGAATGTGTGTCATGTTGCAGTGATAGTGCAGAAAATCGCAGTGAGCTCACAGCCCGTGGCTTCACACATATTGTGAACTGCGCACACACGTCCAGGCGTGGTGGGCCTGACTACTACAAGGGCATGGACATTACATACCTCGGGATCGAAGGCCGCGATTCTCCTGAGTACGACATGAGCGCAAACTTCAACACGGCTGCCAACTTCATTCACAAAGCACTCAGTGGAGGAGGTGAGCAAATTCCTCTCAGACCTTAACATGTAGTTGACTCTGATTGAGCCTATTGCCAATTTCATTTCAAAGGGTTATTTCCAGTGTTATGCATCTCTGGGACAGAAATGTTCACTAGGCTCCTGTGATTAGAAATAGCCTACCTAGACCACACTGGGCACTGTACATGGCCACGATCTTAGTCTTATTACAAGGCCTACATTTGTGAGCTATCGCTCTGGTGAGAAGTATAGTGCAAATAGAGTCTGAGAGCAGGCCAGATACTCGACAGACAGAATCAGACTGCAGTCATGTCCCAGTACACTTATGTATGCTATATGGTGGTATTTGATTTGTTTGTTAGTTTTTCTATAAAGGCATAGCTTATCCCCATTAATGATATTCAGTGGTCATATTCCCATGGTATCTTTTCCAACATTTAACCCTTGTAAATTCATCTAATGTTGTATTGCATCTTCAGGTAAAGTCCTGGTCCATTGCCATGTAGGTGTAAGTCGCTCGGCTACAGTGGTCCTGGCTTACTTGATGCTGAAACATCACATGACCTTGGTGGATGCCATCACCACTGTGAAGGAGGGCCGTGGCATCATCCCCAACCGTGGCTTTCTACGACAGCTCATCAACCTGCAGATCCAACTCTATGGCAGAAATAGCCACTAAAAAAAGACATACAAGATTCAGTTAAATGGCAATTTCATCTAAATATGGATGTTATTTTCGAAATTGAGCGCTAAAGTGATTGGAACTGGATTTCGGGGTAGCCTACTGCACACAAGAAAGTAGGCCTAATGAACATTACGTCTGATCCATACTGACTGGGCCTTTTGGAAGTCCTTGTTTCCTGCAGAAGTGTCATGGACTGGTTTAAAAACGTTTGAACTATTCTAATTTAAATACGTTCTGTATAATGAAGTTGATTTATTATTATTATTATTATTATTATTATTATTGTTATTATTCAAACAAGTATATTAAAGATTTGCAGTGAGCACCTATGCTTAGCCTAATGTTTTCTGACTTATGTCGAACGTAAGATAGCCTACGCTTCTTACGCTGTTGCCAATGAACAACGGTGTTTTCTTTGCGTAAGCAAAGCAGCACAATCACCTGTTGTTGGTTTCTCAATACGTAAGTAGACACACTATTATTCATTGTTCTGTTAACAACAGGTTTCCTTTACTTTTCCTAGGGTTAGGGTTAGAGTTTCATATTTATGGTAGGTCTGTTTCTGCAAGAGAGAATATCCACATAAAGCTAACCTAGGATAGCTATAACATCCTTAAAGTTTGACGACGCGCTGTTAAAAAAAAAACTAATGTTATGAGCAGACTATCGATAGCACTAGAAGGCTAGTTCTAACCATTTCACAATGTAACGTTATGCTGTTTTCTTTTGATGTTGAAAGGTTCGTTACCTTTGCCAGAAGAAAATGGCCAGCACACGGATTTCAGAACAACTACCCCCGCTTTTAGACCCAACAAAAGCACCTGTAGCTTTCGGCAACAGAGCACTTCCACGGTTGTCTATGGAGTTACAGGACCCTGAACTATACATACGCCAGAGGGCGCTCACCGCCCTCTGTGATCTCGTCCACGATCCGGAACGGGCATATGAGGCTATTCAAAAAGGTAGGTAGACCATGCTCGACTTTAATGGCTGAAGTTGTTCACTTTTATTGAGTAGATATCCTAATTAATTAAAGTAAAAAAACAAACAAAAAAACATAAAGTGCTGTTTGGTGTTGTGTCAGAAAAATAAGCAAGCTAATTGTCAATAGGTCTAAACAATCTGGCAACTTGACTTTTTACACTGATGCCTAATGAAAACCGTAGGCTATATATCTGTGTAAAGAAATACAGAGTAACTATTGAATATGCCTCAGGCTGTCTGGAGAGACTAAAGGTTCTTCTGGAGGATGAAGATGCCTTTGTGAGGACCAAAGCCACAGAAGTGCTATACTTACTGGCCACTCATAATGTAGGCAGGTGAGTTCCTCTGAGCAACTCATTATTTTGTTGCTGGACTGTGCCCTCTGTTTGATGTTAACCATTTAACTTTTATTTAGTGATTATGATTTCAGTGACGACTTCTTAGAAACTTCTTTGTTTTATGCAGGGAGGCCTTTCTCAGATATGACGTGGTGGGTCCTCTGTCAGACTTGCTCGACGAGCCGGTGGATGCCTGCCGGAGGAACATGCACAGAGCTCTTAAAATGATGGCCGAGTTTCCTGCAGGTCAGCTCTTGGCATATCCGCTTTCTCATGTTATCATTGAAATGTACTGTATGCTATGGTTCTTGGCAGACACGTTTGTCTAAAGTGACGTTCAATAATAACAATAAACATGACCAATAACAATGATCAGTTTAAAGTAGTCTTACACCATCAATTAAATACTAATAATAGTAATAGAGATAATTTTAACAGTCTAAAAACAATTAGCGTTCATGATAACAATTACCAAACATATACAAACAGTGATTCTGATCTCGACCTATCAGTCCCCATCAATGTCAGTGGATATGCCGATATTGTGTGTTGAGCTGTGGTGATGGGTATCTGTGGCAGGTGCGGCTTGTATCGTGTCGCAGGGCCTGGTGCATCACCTGGTGATGAAGATTCCGGTGGAGCATGAGGAAATCCGGGCGCTGGTGCTGGAGACGCTGAGCTGCTGCGTGCGGGTGGATGCTCTGCCCGCACTCCAGAGCGACGGTGTGGCCATCCTACGCGAGCAGCTCGCCAGCACGTCCCTCGCCATCCGGCGAGCTGCCGCCAGTGCTATGGTGGGAATCAGGTGGGCATCATTCTGATTATATTCAGAATGGAGAGCTATAGCCTACAGTAAGGCGGTAGTCTACAGTTTAAATAGTCTATTTGCAATTTTGATGTAGACAGTCAAACATGGGATTTTTAAATATAGTCATCATTACCTGTTCAACTAGTACTCTATTCTACAGCTGCTACTGCACCTTAGGCTCCCTTAATGAATGTAGACCATTACTTTCTCCAAATTCATATCAACTGCACTTGAGATAATAAAATGCGGTGATTATAAACCATTAGCCTATTTCTGTGCATGCAGCAGATGCTATTCTCATGTTGTTAAAGGAATCGTATGTAAAAAAAATGTAATCATAAAATAGCCCTGATATGTCACTAGACATTAAGAAATCATGTTCATTTCAAATACTTATATCACTGACAACAGTAGTCCGGCCAGGATATTGTCATTTAAAAAAGTGAAGTTGCAGCCCTCAACTGATGCTGATGTTGTGTTTTGTCATGTCATGTCATGTCATGTCGTGTTTTGGCCTAATGCGCCACCCTCCATCTAACTACTAATCACTAAGTCAGTAGTGTTTCGGCATCCGGGTTAGCAACCTTGAGTCGGGGGAGGGGGAGGGGATACACCGCTCTACAGTAATTTGAAAGTGATTGCAGTACCGGTTTTGGCCACAATCTTACATATGGTTCCTTTAAACCTATTGCATGAACTTTGGCAGCCGCAAAACTATCTTGCAACATGTGTGAATGTAATTGTTTGTTTATAACAATATTTCACTTTGGTAAATTCTTAAAAAAATATCTGTGCCGTGTAGGCTATGCTTAGGTTATCACAAACAGCCCCTGCTAACCATGTCAAAAACAGTGCTTGAGACTCACTTACTCACTCCTGAAATCCACTGACTGGTCTGACTGGTCAAGCCTGCTGTTGCACTGCAATGGAGGGAGGACATATTATACAGGTCATTGAGAGTGACACAGTTTATCGTTTTAATTTGTGTACATCACCTGGTGTTAGTAGCAGGTGTGGGACTATAGGATCTGGGTTAAAGGATCCAGGGTTTATAGTAGGATCTGGGTGATTAACCCGTATGACTTAGGAATCATCAGCGTTAGTCTGTATTAAGCCAATTAAGGCGAGTTTATTTATATAGCGTATTTCATACACAGGTAATTCAATGCGCTTTACATAGATAAAAGTAAATAATAGTAATTAAAAACATGAAATGACAATAACATTGTGGCAGTAGCCACAATAAATGTACATAAAAGCAAGACAAATAGTAAATGATAATAAAGAAATGTAAAGTACAGTACATAAAATCAGTTAGCAGAAAGCTTTTGAGAACAGTGTGGTATTAGTTTTGGTAATGGTATTGTCCTTTTAGCCTTCACAATCCAGTATGCCTCCAGTATTGATTGTATACAATATAGACAATACTTTAAGACAACATAGAACAGGATAGAATTGACTTTTTGACTGCTTATGCTTTCTTTTTCTACCTGTAATTATATAACTTCTTCCTAATTATATATTCTCTCATCTCTGTTGCCCTCTCTTTATTTGCCTCTCTCTTTCTCTCTCTCTCCTTTTATCCCTGTCTCTCTCTCGCTCTCTCTCTGCCTCTCTCAGTGTTCCCCTTGAGGGAAAGCAGCGTTTGTGTGAGGAGCATGTTCTGCCTGTCTTGGTCAGTCTGCTGTCAGATAGCGACCCAGGAGTCACTGCCAGTGCGGCTGGAACCATCATGAACACTGCAGTTATCACCAAAGGTAAAACAGGCCAGATGATGATCAGAGCTGACTATACACTACATGACCATGGCAGATACTTTCTAATGAGAAGACACAGCACTCAAAAAATCCTCCATATAAAGGCATTTATAATTATAGTTGGCGTTATAATTATAGTTGGCGTTATAATTATAATTGGCGTTTATTTTAAACGCCAATATGGCAGTTTTCCCACACATATCCTGCTCCTTCTGCGGCCAAAAGTTGACATGTGAATACATTGTGCCAATCATGTGATGTGTTGTGAATACATTGTACGAATCATGTGTTGTGATCTCGCCACTGGAGCGAGGCTGATGTTGTGAAGACTTGCACACGCGCAAATCTGCTCGGAATAGATGTCCGATAAGTGCCCAAATGCGTTGCAATATGGTCACCGAGTGGAGGCACTTGCCTAAAAGGACTTTGACCGTGGTCTGTGTTTTTTGCCTGTATTCGTATTATTACTTGGAGTTCTATTTGAAATCAGTTTTAGAAATGATAGTTACTCCCGGTAATATAATTCCAAGCTGCACTCCAGAGCTTTGTCTAAAGAGCATCCCACAGTGTGAGCCCAGAGGCAGTCTGTAAAATACTAGTACTACAGATCAGACCAATGAAAGATTATGCCATGCTGGCCGGTTACACTGGCTGGCCCAGTTCAGTAGACAACATCATTATTTTACCAGCATCTGGTTAAACAGCTGGGGTACTAATTATCAAGTCTGTATCATAAATGATATCCCCATGTAGTCAATGTGAAGTCCTGCCCATTCTCTCTTTACCCCTTCTCACACATGTTAATTTCTGTGTTAATTCATTTCCACCATTTCCACTGTGTGATCTCCCCATTGTCATCTCCAGGTAAATACCAGGCGCTGGAGGCTGATGCCATCCCTCCCCTGCTGCGGCTGGTGGAGAGCGCGGACCGTGCGGTGAGTGCCAACGCCCTGCGTGCCCTCACCTGCCTGGCAGAGGCCCCCCCTGCCAGGCTGGAACTGCTGGAGCACCTGCCACTGCTAAGGACCCGCCTGAGCCACCCGGAGTCCATCATTCAGCGTGCCGCTCAGACCGCCATACAAGTCATCTCCTGGAAGCCCTGATGGAGAGGAGAGGAGGTGGAGAAGAGGGAATAGAAGAGGAGGGTAGGGAGGGGGTGGGGAAGACGTGGAGGAAGAGGAGGAGAGTAGAGGAAGAGGAGGAGAATCGAAAAAGAGCAAAAATACAACATAACTTGCAGACATACACACAAAACTGTTTTTCATGCAACAAAGAATAAAATAAGAAACCATAAAACCTTCATCTGTTTTTCTGAAATGCAAATAGGGTCCGCACCAGTCTTCCAAACAGGAAAAGTGTAATTAGAGGATCCAAGGATTGCTTTTTGTCATTTGAACTCTTCCTCCACATTAGAACCATTAATAAAGAATCCTAAAAGTACATCAGAAGCATTCTTCCGTCAGTATTGGTATTAACTTGATTTGGTTCATGTGTGACATCTGTGGTGCAGCCACTCCAGAGAATCTTTTTTGGCATGAATGCATGAACCCTTGGGGCTTGTATGTTCTTGAAAGACACTGCCAACGGAAAGCATCTGACCCTTAGACTTTGAATGGACAGCATCAGTGACTTTTATCAAGGAATTCAGGTCAATATATATTGTGCAAATGAAAATCACAAGGGGATATATCCCACATAAAAATGAAGAAGTGACAAGTGGCCAGGTAATGTAGGCCTACCTCGTAGACTATTTTGTCTGTCAGCAACTGCTGGAATTACATTGAGCCAAAATGTCAGCATAATCATACTGACGTGCTCGCTTAAAGTCGCAATGATGTTCGTGGTGTCACAGAGGCATGTGAGGCACATTATGTAAATGTAGCCTATACTTACCTTTTTTTTAAACTTTGTCACACCACTAATGAAAGTGAGGGAATAGTGTTGTCCCACGTCTCTGGGCAATAGGTCGAAAGAAAGACAAAATATCTACTGTAGAGAGAATACAAAATGGGATATCTGTTTGTAGGCCTAGGCCTATTGTTTGATAGGTCCACCAACCACTTAAAAATCAGTTTTCTGTCACATAAGCAGTGTTTCGGCCCTGATTTGGTTGTCACCTTCACCAAGCAAATGTGCACTGTCATGTGTATCGGCTACCCCCCGATGTTCAGAATGGATTGCGCCAGCGGACAGGGGCAGGAGGCACGCTGCCGCTATCTGTCTGCACAGCTCGCAGTTTGCCAGAACGCACAGCACAGGCGCGCCAGTCCAGTTCTGACAAGAGCGGGTTGCTGACAGTCACGTCTTTTTGTGTGGATCTAAAAATATTGTTGAATAAGAAGAACTGACATTGGTTTTATTCAGAAACACACTTCTAAATCGCGTTCCGGAAATTAAATTGCGAGAGGAGATTAGTCGCCTGGTTGCATCCGCGGAGAGGTTGAGGTTGACATTTCTGAAGAGTGAAACATAAGGTGTTTGAAAGGTAAGACTCTTAACGTTTACTCACAAGCATTTATGTTGTAGCTTACTAACAATTTGCAATGAGATGACGAAAAACATGTCTACTGTGATGTTTTTGGTCGCTTGTACTGATGTTCAAGCTCCCACGTTATCCTTGGATGCTGACTGGCTATATTGCGATGACCGCGTCATGTTGCTTCACAACACTGTAAACGCCAGAACGACTTCATGTTGTTGCTAATTCGTGAATTCCTTGACCTAATTAATTGTTCTTTGTCGGTGAAAATGTAATGTAGCCTAATTTATGCTGAGACCATTCAATGGTTAGGGAATCTTTGAGATACGAGATTATTCTCAGGGGTGATGCGATGTTTTTACGTAACGCCGGAGGCGAGGGATTCAGAACAGGTCCCATGCTTGCCGGATCAGCAACCTCTGGAACATGGCTATCACTGTAAGGGTATTTGGAGAACAGGGACAGACTGAATGGTTCAGCGCGCTAATACCCGCATGTCAACGAGGCAGCCCCACAGATCTAAACGATGGCGAAAATCCAATCTGACCCAGTGTTCCTGTAGGCTGATATTGTTGTTTGGGACATGTTTGTAAAAAATAAGTTTGGACACTGACATCATGATTGGCAAAGTCATGGATGTCATGCCAGTGTGAATTAGGTTATTCAGTTATGCTGTTTTTAATCACTGTTATGTTATCATGTCAATCAATATTGCAGTGTTGTGTTGGTTGCATGATGGCATGTTTGATTTTTTTCTAATTAATAATGTATTTCAAATGTGTTTTTACTTTATACATCCTATAGTCAATGTTTTGAGCATACCGGGTCTTATGGGGAGTTTAAAAAAAAATCCTTTCTTGACTACTGATGACTGATAATTATAGTTGGTTTTCCAAAGGGGTCTTGGGGTTTGCTTTTGAAGGGTTTTAGACCAATTAAATTAGAATTGAATTACAGAATGTCCTTCCTTAATGATCCTTGCATGTTATGCACTTCCATCCAGTGGATTCTGTTAGATCGTCATAGAATTACTCAGAAAGTTTTCTTTCATTAGGCCATAAGTACCTCTCTAGTGTATAAATAGGGCCTACAGTAAATGGAATATTTATTCTTCTGGCCTCTCCTGATGGAGATGAAGTACTCAGTAGTACTCAACACTATTGTGAGAACATGTTGAATGTCTTAAATGGGCTCTGATGGCAAAGGACCTGCAGTAGCACCAGCAAAGTGATAGAAATCACTATACATGTCATGTCCAGTTCCAGTACATACTTAACTCCTGTAGCTGACAAGAGCGAGAATTCAAACAGGTTGAAACATGTTTTTTGACACAGTGATATTGGTGTGTAACTAGTACATTGATTATAATATGACAGCTTTTGATGCCTATGAAATCAGTTGCTAAAATCCTAACTCAAGAAGGGTAAAGAAGGCATTAGGCCTGGGACTGGTGAACCATCCTGGGTTTTATGAAAAGTAAGGATGAACTGTAGTGTAGCCTTTTTGGTTTACATACAGAATCACTCCCTTTTCCAACCAATGTTTTTATTAATGGTTATCAGTTTCATTATTGCTACCTGTGCAGATCAGTTCAGCCTCTCCTTTAAGCGAGATCATATTTGGCATCAAACAGGGCACCATACCTGTCGGTGAGTCAGCATTGTGTGGGTCATGAATCAGCATCCCTCATTCACTTCATTATTCATGTAAAATGATGGAGAAGGTGTAATGTCCTCTACTTGTCAGCGATAGTGGACAATACAGGTCAGCTATAGGTGAAACGTTGTCTGTGCCTGGTGTGAACACCACTGTGTGACCTTGCTGTCTGTTGGCCGTGTGAGACACGGGTTGCGTCTTATGAGTTGGGTTGGGTTGTTGTCACATTGTTGTGTGACGATATGGCAGAGGTGTGAAGGTGACTAAAGTGAGAGGCCTGGATCAATGGGCCACACGCTGGTGTCCATCTGCTCGAGGCAAACTCCATCTGGGATCTGGGATCTGCTGACTCATCATTGGGGTTATTAATGGGCATTACCAAAGTTGTGAGATCACAGTAAGTCTGTGTGTGTTTAACGTGAAAGAGTGTAATCATGGCATGGTTGTTAGAGAGAATGATGTCTTTGTTATGAGGGAAGGTGGTTATGTCTGTTTTAGCAGCAAACGTTCTTATGTTCTTATCTATGATATTGATTGATCAAATGATGGCTATCACCATTGCAAATGATGGCTATCTCAAATAAGCTTTATGTTGTATGAAGAGGCCATATTGATATCTGCACTTGACTTAATGTGTGGTGGGTATATGCATGCGTGTCATGCATGTGTGTGTGTTTGTGTCCAATGGCGGTACAATGCATCAAACCAAAACAGACACACACATTCTGCTCTTGAGACAAATGAAGATCAAAGCTCTCCATACCACCACAGTTAAAGCATAAGTTCTGTGGCAGTACGGGTTACACACACTCTCTCCCTTCCTCCCTCCCTACCTCTCTCTCTCTCTCTCTCTCTCTCTCTCTCTCTCTCTCTCACTCTCTCTCTCTCACACACACACACAAACACATAGACTGCAGCCACCTCCCCCTCACCAGCCCCACATCACCACAGCTCCCATGCAGTTGTCATGGCGATAAGATCAAGTTCTTCTGCCTTCTGCGTTTGTTCTAATTTTACTCTCGTTTTTTCCCCCTCTCCTCCCCTGGTCCTTGTCACTGCGTTACATAAGCTGGAGGTGCAGTTGAATCTCCAACTATCTCTAAACTGTTACGTGGTGAGTCGTGTTCTTTTGCGTCTCGTCTGTGTCTATCCCATTCTATATCTTCATGCCCCAGTAACTGAGGAATTAAAGAAAAAAAAACAATGCAGGATTTAAGTCTAAGTCTACAGTTTCCTTACTCAGTTGCCAAGCCTCTTAACCTTGACTTATTAGCAAGGGAGATTAGCAAGGGGGTGGGGGGCAAGTTTAATTAAAATGAGAGCGATACTACTGCAATCTGATAGACCACCTCACTACCATGGCTGGTTGGCAGTAGGCATTGTGATTTTCTAAACATCACGGAGCATTTCATTACCGTATAGTGATTGTTTTGTAAGACTAATAATCTGATGGTTTGTGATGAGCCCTGCTACTGTTCTTTTTAATCACCAAGCCACCACCTGGGAGTATTTAACCATGCTGTGTATGTGAATGTGCAGTTCTATGGTTTCAGTGAATGTGCATTACTGGATTCATTAACTTATTCTGGAAGAAAGAGATAAGATGGGCATTGCTTCATTGGATTAAAACCTTTATCTAGTCTAAACTAACGTATCAAGGGACTGGTGTGGTCAAAGTTTGTAAGAAGCTCAGTATTTGCCAAGCATTTTGTGTACAGATTTGCATTCAGGTATATTCTGTTTTTGCAGTCACTTGCCACTTACCAGACTTGACTATCACACATCCAGCACATTTAAATGGCAGTTCTAGAAATAGGGGAATCATTGTAATCCAAAACTACAAAACTACACTCAACTTGCCCATGGATTTTCCTAGGATTTTAGGATGATTCTAAGGGCCCAGAACTGACAGGGGTCCCCCAGAGAACATATTATCTTCAAGTAGGCTAAATAATAACTTATAATAGTTTAATTATAACTTTGCTTTATAAACTGATGTGTTATAAACTAAACAAATCCATGGTTCATTGTTGGTAAAATTATCATGACAGCCTTTATATTTCACCCTCATATGGTTCATATACAGTAGGTCTTGCGTATATAGGCTAGACTACTTTTCTATTCTATAAATTAGTTGAATATAATAGCCAGTATAGGTTTTCTTTATGCCTAATAAGCTATAATATGCTATAATATAATTATGTAAATAAGTATGCTATAAATATGTATATCATTTTATTTATCTTAATTTATCAATTACTTTCCACAAAATTCACCAGAAGTCATAATTTAAGGGGTTATATTTCAAAAGGATTTTCTTTCATAGGGCCCAAAACTTCTAGCAGCGCCCTTGCTCACATGTAAATGTTTTCCTGGAATAAGCATTGTAAATTAGGTTATTGTTTCATGAATTATATTACATCAAATCCGTAATCACATCAAATTTCAATCTCACATCAATCTCATCTTGAGCTACAGCTTTAAGTATGTTTTAAGCTAATAATTGTCCCCACTTATGTTGCTACTGCTGCTGTGGTAGCGCTGCATCACTTGACGTTCAGGTTTTAGCTCTCTGTGTGACAGCAATGAATTGGAATTGAATTCCATCAAGCTTCTTGTGGCATAGGTTTTTGCAATAGGGTTCTGTCAGGTGTCTCCTTCAGAACAGTGTGTGTGTGTGTGGGGGGGGGGGGGGGTAGAGAGAGAGACTTTTGTTTGGCCACCACTGTTGATGGCAATGTTGTCTGACTGTATTGCCTATAATTGCTCAGTGTTTTGCTGGTTGAAGCGAAAGCCACCCCTGCAGAGTCAGAGAGGAAGTGTGAGGGATAACACTGATGTACTGAGCGAGTGTGCTAGCCAGGGAATGGTGGCATCCACCTGCGCCCAGGCACTGACACAGATGAGGCCCAACAACAGATGGAGAAAAAGCTGACAGCAGAGAGAGAGAGAGAGAGAGAGAGAGCACTGAGAGGATGAGAAGAATGGCAATGAGAGATCAGACAAAGAAAAAACATACAGGAATTCGTAAAAGTATTTTTTCTCTCTCTCTCTGTCTCTCTCTTCCTCTGTGCGTGTGTGTATCAATATGGACTCAATAACAGTGTGCCTGTGTGTGTGTGTGTGTGTGTGTGTGTGTGTGTGTGTGTGTGTGTGTCACAAAACCACTTGCTCCAGTGGCTCACAAACACAGTAATAGCATCACCACAAGTGTTTGTTGCTTTTTTTTCCTCGCTTTGAGTGGGCAATACAAAAGAGGAGAGAGACAGCTAGAAAAGTGAGGTGTGTGTGTGTGTGTGTGTGTGTGTGTGTGTGTGTGTGTGTATGTATGTGTGTGTGTGTGTGTTAGTCATCCAGACCCAGAAATCCAGCCATTGTGAGGATGATAAACCTTGTGTGAATGAGTGTTATTTTGGGTGTTGAATATGTATGAATATGTGTCTGTTGTTTTCACCCGGTTGTTAGGATGTGTTGGTGTGTGTGTGTTTTATATTAATTGTATTCTACCTTTGTTAGTGTAGTGTTTGCTGTGAAGTATTTTTTTTGTATTTGTGCATGTGTTTGTGTAATTCTGTACGCGTGTGTATGTGTGCGTGTGTGTGTGTGTGAGAGAGAGTGAGAGATAGAGAGAGAGAACCAAGTTGCTTTCACTCTTATCTTGGTGTACAGATGGTGACTAGGTGTCGTGCGCTAGTGTATGTGTATTTGGTAGCCCTTCAGTGTGTGTGTGTGTGTGTGTGTGTGTGTGTGTGTGTGTGTGTGTGTGTGTGTGTGTGTGTGTGTGTGTGTGTGTGTGTGTGTATGGATGCATGCATATGCTCATGTTAGTATGAGTCAGAGGACCCTAGAGAGGCCTCCCCAAGGGTCCCGGCATGTTCCGATGTGTTTACTTCTCCTCTGTGGCAAGGGGGCAGTCGGTTGAGAGTCACCGTAGTGACGGGAGTGGAGGGGGTCTGTCAGGGTGTGGACTGCGGTTGGTCATGGAAGATAAGTGTGTTTCTGACTTCTGTGTGTATTTCCTGAGCTACATAAGATAGTCATGACAAGTTGTCACTGCTTTCATAATCGGCAGTGGGGGATATCCCTGGTAACTTCCAGAAGGCCTGCAGTTATGCTATGACCACTCAACCCTGCCAAAAGTCATTAGCTTATGTGTGCTCATGTTGGAGCTGAAAAGGTAGAGTGTGTGGTGGTAAGACCACCAAGGTCACAAGTTCAGCTCCTATAGGGAGTGTATATGATGATAAAATATATACAGTATCAGCTTGACTTTAAGTGTTTAAATAGGGGAGTATCAGGGCCTGCCACTCGGCCTTTTTTATGTAGTTTTACGTGTGGCTGTTCACGATGGGCCACATTTTCATTAGGGGAAATGGAGCAGAGGAATTCCTCTAGCCCATTATGATTAGACCCCGGGTGTGATTTCAGATTTCTCCTCCTCGCGGTAAATCTTCAGACGGGGCTCACTCCTGTGTCCCCCCCAGACTGGAGGGGTGATGTATGGTGATGCCTCTCACTCGGTCCAGTCGTGTGAACTCAGCCTTGGTGATTTAAGAGGGTCAGCCATTGTTCCTGTGTCCATAGCAATGCATTGCCCAGCCGGCCATCGACGTTCAAAGTATCGGCTAACAGCTAATGTGACCTGGGGAGAGACGTTTTTTAGAGGGGAAGGACCACACATGATTACTTAAAGTATAGATGGCCACCCTCTTAGGTTGTGATCGATTCACCGAGGCCTAACCCCGAATGTGTGCAATCTGTCATTTGGAATGAAATGATTAGTGTGCTTGAGTAGAACACACATTGCATTCATGCTGTGTTGTATGAAAAAACAAAAGCTTGTTAGCTTGTTCACCTGATCTTTCAAATTTCCAATGCTGCCCACTGGTACAAAGACCTGTATGTTTTGGACTAATGTCCTTCTTGCTCTGGGCGTCCAAAGTGCTCCTAATGTCCCTCTTGCTCTGTGTGTCCAAAGTGCTCCTGATGTTGACTGTGCTGAACGAAGTGTTCAAATGTTTAGAGCTTGTATTTACAGCATGTCTGTGTTTGTGTGTGTGTGTGTGTGTGTGTGTCACCACCCTATCCTTCAACTTCCTATCCGCTTGAGATGTGCATGCATTCATTTACTCAAAACACCCCAATAAGATCAGATTCTCCTGGACAGTGCTGTCTTCTAGCGCAGTTTAAAACAGGACCATCCTTTCCCCCGGTCTGGTTTCCCTGGTCTCCAGCTCCTGATCTATTGCAGTAGCCCAGTAGTGGTAACATTTAGCTTGGGCAGCCTCCAGTCAGTGCACACAATAAACCAGAGAATATATAGCCCACTAAACGCCACTCACTGCAGCCATTCACGCCACTGTCTGGGCCCGCACACGTTTGCCTGTTTGTGTCAGCAGAAAACAACAACAACAACAACAAGCACAAGCCGTCGGCTGTTGGCTCAGGGTGAAAAGACTAGGTTTGGACCGGGATTGATGCACGTACACTAGACAGGCATGGCTCCAGCCCCCACCTGGCTGCAGCCAATAAATCAGTAATGTGCAGCCTGGGATGAAAACACAATGAGCAGGCTCAGCGCTGGGATTAATCCCCTACAGTTAAAAGGGAGAAGAGAGAACAGGGACACAGACAGGCAAAGGAGATAGATAGAAATACACACACACACACACACACAGACACACGTACACACACACAAACAGACACACACCAAGTGGTCTTGACTACAGAACCCCTAAGAGTAGAGACATTCATCAAAGTCTCACATGCCTGTATGCATGAATACATACATACTCACTCTCTCTCTCACACACACACACACACACGACACACACATAGAGAAAGACATACTGATGCATTACCTATTGTATAATGCATTCTCATGAGGACCACTGCATGTCCAGCCTGCTCTCCCCACCGGTCATTACTGTGGCCTTATAATGTAGCATTCAGACAGAGAAGACTAGTGAGCACAGGGTCTAAAGTAAAAGCATTTTTATTTGCAACACCAACACAGCAGCAATTATATTATATAATCCATTCAAGCACAAGCACACAGTCAGCACAGCCTCAGATACAATAAAATTACAACCATGATATGATTGCACCAGTGAGTGTCATATAATTTATGATCTAAGAGAAATCTCTCACAGCAAAGCACACACTGATAATCACATTAGAGTTCAGGGTTGCTTCGGAGGCTTTATTAACTACCGGTATATCCCCTGGGCAGAACTGGGTCTGATGTTTATATGTATTTACATTACAAAGGATTGAATCTAGAATTCAAGGAAAGACAGGTATTCACTCTGATGTGAATGACAAAATTAATGCCTTAGATGTGTTGGCTGTAGTTCTTTACCTTCTTGTTACAGTAATTTCAATCAAAACCATTTTAACCCATAGTGTACTGTAAAGGTTTTAAATCCCTGAATGTCAATATGTTCATATTGACAAACTAGCCATCATGACTGTGGAATACACAGGGATCAAGGCTTGGCCCCGGCTGGGCCCAGGAACTCCATAGCGCCACCATTTGTCACTGCGATTTGTGGTTGGCATATAGTTGCAGCTACACACACCAAATTTGGTAGATGTATGTAACTTCCCAAGACAAACAACTTTTGTATATACATTGCATTAGCCACGCCCAATAGGAAGTGAGGTAATTGGGATTTTATGTATAGGGAGGGAAAGTAATCTCATCGCCCCCTACTGGTTGCGTTCCTAGAGTTTAGCAAAGTGGATGGGATTTTTTTTTTTTTTTAAATATATCTCAGTCCACATTGGGAACTTAGTTGATAAGTTCTAAGAATAGGTCTATGGGACTAAACATTGGAGCTGCTCTTCGATAGGAACGCAACCAGTTGGGCACTGGTTTTCACTTTCCCTCCCTATTGTGCACTTTTCGATGATTGATCCGATTCATGTCAAAGTTGGTTGCTGATTTCTATTTCACTGCTGGCAAATCAATTTTGAAGCACTTCTAGATGGTTCATCCGATTCATATCAGATGTGGCATAGATGATGTTAAAATGTCGCTGATGTTTATTGCAAAGTTATTGATATGTTGTAATATGCTGCAATAGACCTCTCCAGAATAAGTCCCGTCTCCGTAACTTCCGTATCCATCCAACTTCCGGGCGCCAATTGTCTATGGGAAATAACATGGCGTTTCGAAATATCATACCGGTAAAACATCTGTAGGTAGCGAAGTAGAAAAAAATGGTGGGCCGATTGGCCTACACACTTCTGCCATCTAGTTTCCACTGTGTTTTTTGATTGTCGGTGCCGTTAAAGTAGAAATATAACAGTAAGAAGCACTAAGCTAACGCACGCTTCAGACGCCGCGACCCCCCCAGTCAAGGTTGCATAGCAACGGCAATGTTTCATAGTTTGTCTTCACCGAAATGGAGTTTGTGACACCAGAGCCTGTCTACGGAGGTGGCACTAACCCTGCGTGAAATCATCATGTTTGATAGGTTGCTAATACATTCTGAAAACGTTACTGTTCTAATCAAGGTCATGCAAAATAAAGCTATTGACTCAATACGATTCAGCCTCTGATTCCTAGTCTGCTTATCATTATCTGTTATTCGTGAAAAAAACTCTCATCTTGTCATGTCTTTAGTGTCTTTGTCGGCAATTTATTTCTTTTTTTCAAATATCTTAATAACAGCCAACAAACTCGCACAGTCAAACCAAAGTTAAGTCATGTTGAAAAGAGGCTGAACCTTGCGAACGATTTACATTTATAGACCACTGAAACCACGCATGAATCACACGTGAAAATGACCATCACGTTAGATTGTGACTGGTTGGTTGTGAGCAAGATCTAACGCCCTCCTCCGCCCGAGTACATCGGAACTAGCTCCCGGTTAGCATTAATAATCGTTTACTACTTAAACGGCACCGACAATCATAAAATCCAGTGGAAACTTGATGTCAGAAGTGTGTAGGCCAATCGGCCCACCAGCTTTTTCTACTTTGTCACCTACAGAGTTTGACAGGTACGATCTTTCAAAACGCCATATTATTTCCCATAGATATTTGACGACTGAAAGTTGGATGGATACGGAAGTTACGGAGGCGGGACTTATTCTGGAGAGGTCTATGGCAATAAGATGAATTTAAATATGGCGCCTCTGTTGAATTTTGTCTCTTCTGAGGTGGTTCTTGCAGCTGAAAACTTATGAAATATTTTAAACACATCAAGTGTCTCAATAAATACTCAGAGACAAAGGCTTCACTCCGGGCGTGGCCCAGGAACTCCATAGTGCCCCCTTATGTCACTGTGACTTTTGGTTGACATATAGTTTAAGATACACCATGGAGGTATTATATATAACTGGAGAGAGTGACTAAGTCCCGCCCCCATTCATTTCAATGGACCATGCTAGGCTAGCTTAGCCTGACGAGCCAGACCCACATTAAAATGTAGGGTCTGGGCACTCACCGTTCGCAGTTCTCAGTCTGAGGGGCGGGATAATCGGTTGTCTTTCACATTCCCTCTGCACGCAATAGGACAGCGCTGAGTCCCATGCGTTTTCCCACCAGCGGAGCTAGTTGGCTAGTTCAAACTTAGTATAAAGTACTAAGTATAAAGTTTACAAAAGTGAAAAATACATTCCCCAAGTGTCCTTTTCAAGACCTACGTTACAAAGTTTGAACAAAGTTTCTACGTTAAACGGTTAAAGCTGAATTAGACACAGAAATTTGAAAGTACCCAAGACTCAGGTCTGGCATTGCCACCAACAGCCCTACGCCCGCTCTACTCCCACAAAGCATCAGAATGCCATTTTAAAGACCCTGAACACCAGGTGTGCAAATCAATTAAGCAATGATTGCTGAGCAGGCCAATCTGACGAGGATGCCACAAGCTGACGAGGATGCCATGTACTCGTCACAGTCAGTTACCTTGTCAACCCACACAAGGCAGATTCCACATACAAAGTCAAGCATATTTATTTTCAAATCTCGAAAATATATTTACAAAGACACGTTTATTTATATAAATTTGTGTACTTATTTGTATGTCAAATTTTTATATTTGTATTTTGATATTTATAAATGTATGTTTATGTATATATATATCATTTTATATTTATTTAAATCATTTTGAGACAATCCTCACTCCATATGTATGTAACTCCCCAATACAAACAACTTTATTACGTACCTTCCATTAGCCACGCCCAACAGGAAGTGAGGTAATTGAGATTTTGTGCATTGTGAAATATAATCAAGTTTGAAGCACTTCTCCTAGACAATTGATCCGATTCTTGTCAAAAATGGTATATATTGTAACAATTTGATAGCGAGACACGCAGTTGTCCAATCAAAAGGTTTATTAGCTGAAGCGGGAATCACACACACACCAAGACACCATTACATAGGAAACACAAGGGAAGTCAATAAAACAAGCACGATACACGAACAGGGTTGTCACATACAATACACCGGGTAAAACACATGAGGTAAAACCTAAAGAAAGACTACACAAGCTAACACATACATGACAAGGAAAACGCAACTACACTAACTTAAACCGACATTACACAAACCAGCATTCGCACACATTGCATTCTGGGAGGCTAGCACTCAGTCCAAAAGACACCGACGTTACACAGCCCCCTCGCGAGCTATTGCCGTCCTCGGCAATATCTCCTCCCTTAGCCATTGCCATAACGTCGGTGTGGGCATTCACTCGCTCAGTCCATCAGTCTGTGGTACCGCCAACAACACGTGGGGTGCACACGCCGCAGGAGCTCACTCAACGGGGAGCCACGCTGCTAGCAATCCAGTGCGGGCGTGCTAGCAGCCACGTGGCCGTCCCCGCTCGTCACCAGCTCCCTCTCAGCAGCCGCCCTCAGGCTGCACTTTCCGCGGCGTGTCACCACGGCACTCCTCCTCTCCAGACGGGGCCCTAGGTGGCCTTACTACCGTTGACTGTGGCACCAAGCACTGGAACTCACGGGTCAACTGTCGCTGCACCTCCGTCGCTCCACTCCACAGTCGCACCGACCAGGATAGGCAGGCCCCAGCTCCGCTGCAGCCGGACCATGCTGAGCTCTCAGGCCGTCAGCTACCGGTTTCGGCGTCCCTCCTCGCGCTGCCTCCTCGCAGAGCTGTCCTCCTCTGCTCCTGGCCCGCTCCACTCCGTCATGGTCGCGACGAAGGCTTGACCCCCCTCTTCTGCCTCGTGCTATCTCACCCAACACAGCGAACCTTTTTTTTTTTTTTCTCTCTCTGGCGCCGGCCAACAGGCCAACTAGAACGGGCGCCCACACAGCACGGTGCCTCTCACACGCACCCAAAAGTTTTAAAGTTCAGAGTTCAGAGAGCCTTTCTGTCGAAGCTGCCCCACCGTCGTGAATTCGCTGCCCCCAGCGTCTCTGCCAGCCGTCCGTCGTCCAGGAACCTCTTCCTCGCCGCTCTCCCTCGGCTCTGCTCACGCGTTGCGGCTCGCAGCGGAGTCAGCGCCCAGGCCAGCGTTGTCTTCTCCGCGACCGCTACTTCAGGCCCCTCTTCCGGCAAGATCTCCTCCCATGGCAGCAGACAGGTCCAGGCGACAGCTCCTCTCCTCTGGCTGGCAGTTGTCACATACAATACACCGGGTAAAACACATGAGGTAAAACCTAAAGAAAGACTACACAAGCTAACACATACATGACAAGGAAAACGCAACTACACTAACTTAAACCGACATTACACAAACCAGCATTCGCACACATTGCATTCTGGGAGGCTAGCACTCAGTCCAAAAGACACCGACGTTACAATATGATGTCAAGATGTTGTTGATTCTAAATTGAGAAGTTTTTTATTGTAAAGTGCTGAAAAAGTGATATGATGAATTTACATACTGTGTCATATAAAAAGGAAATATGTAATAAATATGGCACCCATATCATCACTCACAGTATCTATTCAGGGACAGAGATTTTCCCCCAGGTATGGCCCAGGGTCTCCATAGCACCCCCTTATGTCATTGAGTCTTGTGGTTAGCAAATAATTTCACCCCCACACACAAAAATGGGTAGGGATGTGGACCTCCTTAAGATGAACATAACGGGATGGGGGTCATGACCCCCCCCCCCCCCCCCCCCCCCCCCCCCCCCCCAAGAGTGGGTAGGCTGAAAGCAGTTTTTTTTTGGATGACTAGTGAACCTTTATTTTATTATTCTTATTTTTTATTTAAAATTGAACAGGGAACAGATTAGAATGTTGGTCAAATATAATAAGAATAGTAATAATAAACAACAATATCAATTCAATCAATAGCCTAATAAAATAAGCAATGAAAATGAGGGGAAAAGCAATAATAAAACAATAATGTCCATTCAATCAATAATATAAAAACAATGACATGGTAAGACTACATTAAGGAGAATATCAATAATAAACAATAATGTCAAATTAATCAACAGTCTAATAAAAATAAAACAATATTATACAAACCATAACACATAAGCGCTTAAACAACTACATACATGTTGAACAGGAATGTCTTTAGACCCCTCTTAAACAATTTATTAATCACCACTATGTGGATACTGTTTTTAGAATTGATTTAGATTAAGTGTTAGTATAATTTGTAATTTTGTTATTTGTATTTTAGTATATTTTTATATATTGTATTAAGTGTTAGTATAATTTGTATTTTAGTATATTTAGCATATTCTTTATCTTCTACTGTCCTTACTGCTTAGTTGTGTTTTTATATTATATACTTTAATTACTCTTCTGCTGTTAAAGAATGTGTTTGTCTTGTATGTATGCTGCTGAGACCTTGAATTTCCCCTGGGGATCAATAAAGTATCTATCTATCTATCTATCTATCTATCTATCTATCTATCTAAACGACCCAAAACTACCACAGGAACGGAGAGCACTGGGCAACTCATTCCACCAACATGGAACCACTGAGGAATAGAGTCTTGAATTAGACCTAGTTTTTATGACTGACTTTACTTGGAAGCATATCATTGTACCCTACATGTGGTGTAGCAGCACCTATTAAAGGGACACCAGGCAAGCCTGATGCTTTTTCTCTACAAAACTCCCCCTCCCTCTGTCTGAAGCTCTTTTCCTTTTCTTTGCATGCATCTTCCGTCAAGTGTTTTCGCAAATTTGAATTTGCTCAGCTAGTCACTTTGGCAATGAGTAATGATGCTCATTTAGAGCATGCAAAGCACAAACATACAACAAGAATTATACACATCAGAGATAAGATTCCAAATCCAAAACGAATTGTTTTTACCTCTTCCTCTAGAAAGTTAATTCTGTCATTTTTTCCCTTGTCCAATTCCTTATAGGTTTTGACCTCTTTCTCTAGAGAGTTAATTCTGTCATTTTTTTCCCTGTCCAATTTCTTATAGGTTTTTACCTCTTCCTCTAGAGAGTTAATTCTGTCATTTTTTTCCCTGTCCAATTTCTTATAGGTTTTTACCTCTTCCTCTAGAGAGTTAATTCTGTCATTTTTTTCCCTGTCCAATTTCTTATAGGTTTTGACCTCTTCCTTGTGAGAATTTTGTATTTGAGTTACTTTCCCCTCCAATTCCTTATAGTTGTACTGCATGTTCAGTTCAACTTCTTTCTTGGCATGAATTATCTCAGCTGCTAGCTGTCGGGTGGTATACCTAGCTTGGCACTGTCGCGTCCCCCATACACCCAGAAAGCATTTGTTTTTTGCCTTGTATTTGACATAAAATAACATAAATGGTTTAAATCTCTGTGATACGTTTGTTCTCTTTGTTTTGTCAGAAATGCTTGACCTGTTTTTGTCATGTGATGTATTTGTTGTTAATGTGAAGTCTGTGAAAGTGGAAACTGCCACATAGAACAACATCAGGGCGACCAGGCCCAGGGCCAGCTTGCCTCTCAGACTGCTTTTTTGGTGTTGCCGCAGGAACTTGGCGACAGCTCGCACTGCGTCATCATTACAAGGGCATCTCATCAGTCCATCATCAGTGAACAGGCAGTCCACAATGATGGAGTCGGGCCGCTTCATGAACCTCTTTGTGTCGGGCAAAGCGTAGTTGCTGTCAAATGTGTGATGAAGCACTACCAACGCTAAAGGTTTGCCCTCTGTGGAGAAATAATAAACATAAAAAGATAGAATGATGAGTGCCCAGGGGAAAGGTGGTTGTTTAATGTGACATTGTCTGGTCAGCTGTCTGTGTTGGTGGTACAGTACCTGGAATGTCTTGCAATGCGGCCACAATGTTAATTCCAACTCGAGATGTGACTGGGCAGAAAGCAAGGATGACATCACAGTCTGTGATGTTAGACACATTTTTGAACGAACACCAAGGGAGATGTGACTTGAAGCTTTCGTGGGTGTTCAGCGTTTCACCAGTAGTGATAGTGAACACAGATGCCATACTTCACCCTGGAGGTATACACATAAGATGCATAATTTGAGTGAAAAATAAAAAAAATGCTTAAAAGCTACAGTGACATTAAGCACTTCTTTCTATAACGTAATTTTGAGACATTTTTTTTTTTTTGCACTGATCCGATCCACACACAAATAGCTCTTGATCAATCCACACAAAATGTCACAGTGCAACAGATTCAATTCAATTCATTTTTTTTTAGATGCACCTGTATTTGTACAAATCACTGCATACAAGTCACAAGTTGGAATGTTTTGTTTGTGGATAGCAAAACGCTTGCACTTAAAGAATATTTGTACATCATGGTATGTGCATTTACACATTTTTATGAGACAAATAATTATGCCCTCATACAAAGTACCTTATCTTAAGTCTATCAGTAAAATTCCATACCAGCATTCAATTAATGCTTATGTTATGGGTTGAAATCAGCTGCATGTCTGGACTGATTGTGCTGGATAATAATTAGACTACACACCAGCAACAGCACACGCTGAACTTTTAGAAGCACAAAACCCATTTTCTTTGACAGCGGTCTGTTATACTTAGCAACGGTCTGTTATCAAGAAATAGCAGACCACCGAACGTTGGAAAAGGCCCATTCAAGTGAATGGAGCATTCTTCAGCATTATAAAGAGCCGTGTAATAAATTCATGTAATTACCGCTGAAACATATAATTACCGTTGTCAATGACAACAGGTTTTGTGCTTCTGATTTACGTACTGTATTTCAGATCACTCCGCAAGTATTCCGGTCACTTCTTGCAATGGAATTTCATTCAAAAGTGAAAGCAGATGGTTGATCAGCTGTGTTCTAAAGAATGTTTGATTCAAGTTCAGCGTGAACTGTTGCAAACTATTTGTTTCTAAGCAAAAGTCACGACGAAACAGTAACAAATAAATGTAAAGAGAAATCTCATGTGGAGTATATTTTTTAATTTTGGCAAGTAGCCGTATAATAATCGAGATAATGTATGGAACGTAAATCAGTAAAATAAGTCCCTTCAGGGCGAAGCAAGACACCTCAGCGTCTGGTTTGCCCTGTCAAGACTTATTTTCCCGATAATGACTGTCGTTCCATACATCCCTTATATTCAGTTTTATTATAAATAATTGAACATACAGTTGAAGTTCCATTCAAGAATGTTCATAATTTGAACATAAAAAAATATGCAATAGTTACTTTCCCTGGTAACTAGCTACTTTTATAATGCTGTAACTCAGTTACTAACTAACAGTTACTTTATGGGAGAAGTTGTACTTACTGTACTGTAGTAACTAGGGCTGGGCGATAAAACGATAGCGATAGGCTATGTATCGCAATAGACATGTAATCGATATCAATAAAAAAATATGTTCGATAGAACATTCGAAATTAAAAGGCACACCTCCCGCCTTATGTTGTCCATAAATAAATAGGCTAAATATATCTTGCATTGTAGCTATGTGCAACTCTACCAGAGTAGGCATAGAAGTAGGCCTACCTCAACACAGACTCCTTGCCCCGTGCTCTCTCTCTCTCTCTCTCTCTCTCTCTCTCTCTCAACAGGCGTATCCCTCCTCATGCACATGTAATCCAAACATTCACAATCGTGCAAGACGACTGGCTAAATTGCTATTAAATCCGGTTAGCATCATTAGCACGCTGCACGAATTTGTTCAAAACTGTTGCATTCAAATTGACTGCTAAATTCTAATCATTTCAATCCCGATGCAAATGGAAAAGTATTTTCCAAGACTCAAACGGGCCTGTCCCAAGGAGAAAAAGTATTAATTTGAACAAACACACGTGGGGACACTGAACAGTCTAACCAGTAGACTATGATAAACTAGCAAACTAGCTACTTTGTTTACAATATTTCCATGCTTCAACCAGTGTTGCTTTTCATTCAAACTTATGTGCACATTTATTCATTTGAGTGTTTTTCGTGATTTTGTTGTTGTTTCTTTTCCCTGTTTGCTTTGATTGATAACTTAGGTGATTAAAATCAGAGGAAGGTAGGGGGCCCCGCCAGGGGACCTCCGAGCACCCCGGCGGGTGGCTTAAAGTTCCCCCGGCCTAGCCGGGGGCGCTCGGTCAAAAAGACTTACCCTAAAGTTTAAAATAAAAGTGTTTAAATTGAACTTTTTTCCCCCTTTCTGGTCCTTATCTGCAGAATTTCATGAAATAGATTTTTTAAAAAATCAATAATTATCGATATCTACCAATATGAAATACTTATATCGTGATACAGTTTTCAGCCATATCGCCCAGCCCTAGTAGTAACTACCGGTATTTACTTTTTTTCAAGTAACACTGGTCATGACATGGACTCTCACACATAGAGTGTACTGATGATGGATTAAAACATTAAGCATACCTTTTGGTTGGCTACTCGAGAGGAGTGCACCTTCGCAATGTTGAGGTTTGTAGTAATTCTTTCAGGTAAGCTTCAGCTTTTAGTTCTTCTGAAGTGCTTTCCTGGCATGCTCACAGTAATGTGACGAGCCTGGGTTTGTTCAGTAGCCTTTTCTTCCTGATGGTCTGCTCAGCCAATGAGGTGTTTGCTTACATGCTCTGTTCTGATTGAGGAGCAATGTCATTGGTGCTTCATATCAGGGAATCAGAAAGTGAAACTGATCATGTGTTGCTTATTGAAGTGAAAGTGTTGCTCACTGAAATAAATATTTTATGTATTTTATTCATGACTGCTCTGCACACTATCCATCATCATAACCAGCTTCATGATGGTCATCTAAAATGCTTTTTGATGAGTGAACAAAAAGCAGCTCAACATAAATAGGTACTCCTTCAGAACTGTTGGAAAACCATTCCCAGTGTCTAACTTAAGGTGGTTGAAAGAATGTCATGAGTGTGAAATACTGTCATCACAACCAATTGGCTGCTCGGAGCCCAACATATAAAACAATTGGCTTTGTTTACACTCATTTGTTTACCGCATAACCCCATGGGTGTTATTTCATATTTAGTTTTCAGAGTCCAGACTTTGTGTATACAGTGCCAAAAGTATTCACCCACCTTGGATATTCCCCCTTTTATTGCTTTAATAGATGGAATCTTTGGCCATTTAATTTTGCCTTTTTTTACAATAATTGTCAAAAATCTCCTCTTTAATGTCAAAGTGAAAGCAATGTTATTAAAAAAAAAATTAATTAATAAAAAATATGAATGTGAAGCATGTGAAGCTCATTTATAACATTGATATCACTCAACATCATGGAGTAGGACCATCATCATCATACTAGTATCATCCCACATGGGCCCCCCTCCCTGTGCGACACTGAGTGGAGCACATGGCAAAAAAATCATTACTTTATTGAGTGTAAGATAAGAATAAGCCTTGTGTTGTGTTTTCTGCCATCATGACTGTGGGTGAAAATTGCTTGAGGTATGTTGGGCCTAAATGAAATGGGAAATCTGTGACAGTTGTGAAATGGTAACTGTCAGTCATGTGACAGTCATACAGAGCCATTTAATGTTGAATGTGAGGATTGAGGTCTTCTCTTTTTCAGATTGCCTTGGCAATCACTTTATACGCCACTGTAAAGTATTACACAAGGTCTTGGTTTTTACTTTTTATTGGTGATAGACAAAGAGCTAAAGGAAATGAATACTGGCAAAGAGATCCTGAGAGTAACACAATTCTCAGAGAAATACACTGATTATGTATAACATTGACAGGCAGATATTACATTGCGCACACAGCTGTGGAAAACTGGAAAATGCATATTAACAGATAAGTTCAAAACGGACAAATCACTTAGCTCCAAGGATACTAGACCTACTTATATTTCTGTTCATACAGTTAAGAACAAAATTATTCATACCCCAGGCAAATATTGACTTGATGTTGATTTTCTCTTTATCGATATGTTTGTTCTGACTGAAAATGGCACTACCACATGTCAAAAGGTTGTAAGACAATGTGGTAGAAACAAGCATTAAATTCCAATGACATCATGTCCATTTCAATTGTGGGGGTTAGAGAAGTATTCTTTTGGGATATTTTTCAACCAGGGGGAACTGGTGACCTTCTCAAAGTAAACAGTAACACTAAAGCAAGAGGCTACACTGAGATTCTGGAGGAAAAGATCAGGCAGTGTGCAAAGAGACCTGCCCCATAGGCATCATTGGACCATTAAACCATACAATGATCCAAAACATACAGCCAAATAAATCAAGAAATGGTTAACAGAGAACAATGTCATATTTTAGACATCCTCTGACACTGACTGAATTCCCCCCTCCTCTGACACTGACTGAATTCCCCCCTCCTCTGACACTGGCTTATTCCCCCCTCCCCTGACACCGATTTCTTTACCCCCTCCCCTGACACCGCCTTATTTTGCCCCTCCACTGGGCCCGCCTTATTTTCCCCTTCCCCCAGCGATGTTTTAACAGGCACATGTTGCTTTTCTATATTGAATAAGAAATATATATTATAGTGATAGACACAACATAATGATAGAATCGAAAGGGACAACATGAGCAGCACATTTTTTTAATTGCTTGCTTCTTTCTCATCAGGCTGTTTATCCTTTTCATCCATTTCATCATTCCTTTCTATGGCTGTGTCATGTGAGGCCTGTTCCTCAAGAGAGTTAATTGTTTAATTTGCTTTCCTGTCCAATTCCTTATAGTTTTCAACCTCTTCCTTGAGAGAGTTAATTGTTTTACTTAGTTTCCCCTCTAATTTCTTATACTCTTGCTGCTTCAGTTTAAGTTCTTTCTTGGTATGAATTAAGTCAACTGAGTACTCTCTGAAATTGGAAAATGTGGAAATTGCCACATACAACAAGATGAGGATGAGCAGGCCCAGGCCTAGCTTACCTCTCAGACTGTTTCCCATGTTGCTGCAGGAACTTGGCGACAGCTCGCACTGCGTCATCATTACAAGGGCATCTCATCAGTCCATCATCAGTGAACAGGCAGTCCACAGTGATTGAGTCGGGCCGCTTCATGAACCTCTTGGTGTCGGGCAAAGTGTAGTTGCTGTCAAATGTGTGGTGAAGTAAAGCACTACCAACGCTAAAGGTTTACCCTCTTTGAAGACAAAATAGCAAAGAGTGAATGATGAGTGCCCAGAGGAAGGGCAGCAGTTTAATATGACATTGTCTGGTCAATCTGTGTTGGTAGTACAGTACCTGGAATGTCCTGCAACGCTGCCTCAATGTTAATTCCATTTCGAGATGTGACTGGACAGAAAGCAAGGATGATGTCACAGTCTGTGATGTTAGACACATTTTTGCACGAACCCCAAGGGAGATGTGACTTGAAGCTTTCGTGGGTGTTCAGCGTTTCACCAGTAGTGATAGTGTACACAGACACCAGACCCTGGTTTGCCTGTTCTCTCATGATTGCAGGTAGGCCACAGGCGTGAGGCCTATGGGGAGCAGTTGTAGAGGGAGTAAGGATGTAACGATTACCGGTATAATGGTAAACCGTGATAAAAATGTTGACGATAACAATTACCGTTTCCATTTCAAATATCAGAATTATCACGGTTGATTACCACGGTGTGGAAACCGTGTGTTTAATCCTTCCCACCTTCATCCGAGCCTGCTTTTGACCTACAGTAAGTCTAGTACAGGGGTCGCGAGCCGCATGCGGCTCTTTACCTCCTCTCGTGCGGCTTGCAGCAGCACAACTGATGTTCCCATGCACTTCTCCTTGGCCTTAGAGTTTTTTACTTTTTGAAATAGCCTATATTTCTGGTAAATGGTTATGGTTTTCATAATTTGATAGTTTGTTTCTTTAGCCAGGTGTAATGCTACTGTTGTAATCAGGAAAACCCTGAAGCTAAGCGCAAAATACTAGGACGAACACGGGACATTCAAAAGGAGGATTTATCTTTTTGTAGCATAATCCGTCTGGTTGATATGTCAACGTAACCAAAATAACACCGTTAAAAAACGTGTTCTAGTTTGGTACTTGGTATGCCAGATTTAACTGATGCATAAAGCTTCAAACCTGAACATTTCCCAAAGGCACTGACCTTTGCAAGTACAAGGTAAAGTTAGGCTATATAGACGTCAGTCAGAGAAGCAGACTCGTTTTCTTTTTGTGTAATTCTTTTAAAAAATGTAGCTACTGAACACTCGACGGAACATTTGACGGTCACATTGGCATCATATCAGTTGTTACATTGAAGCATTGCTCATGCTAATAAGTCATTCAGTGAGGGGGAATTTGTGGTCATTCAGTGAGGGGGAATTTGTGATGTGTGTCAGATATCTTCGTTGCTTGCTACTCATTCCTGAAAATGATAATTTGTAGCCTCTGCCAACTGCCTATTTAAACTGTAGCCTAGGCCTAAGTCGATGTTGTAGTGTGGGCATCTTTTTTGTTGTGCAGCTCTTTTAAGTTGTGTTGATATTTTTTTTGGCTCTTGCTGCTGGACTGGTTAGCCACCCCTGGTCTAGTACAATGAAACAAAACTGGTACCCTACTGATTCTGTTAATTGATGGTTTTAACTGCGATTCGGATTAGAATACACCTGATTTTAAAAGGTGGAACATTTTCACCGCAAAACATGCACTGTATCCTGTAGCCACTCTGCGTCTTTTAACAGTTTGTTCGCGTCCACATTAAATCCATTCCAGTCATGTTATCAGGAGAATACAGTAGCCTAAAGTTTTATTTCGAACACTTACTTTGGTATTACTCATTGTATCCAAATAACCGAAAAACTCCAAGTCATGGTAGGGTAAGTTAAGCTATAAGCACATAGCCAATTAAACATGACCAAGGAAAAAGTGAATGGGACACTTTTTGAAACTATGTCAGCTTGTGTAGGCCTATCAGTGCTTTCTGACCATATTGAACAGACTTTTAAAAATACTAAGATAATACCGAAGCCGTGATAATTTTGGTCACTATAACCGTGAGGCTAAATTTTCATACCGTTACATCTCTAGTTGTGGGTCTTGAATAAATCATGCGCTATACCCACAATCCCGCGCTGAATTTTAGGCCCTGTAAACGTTGGCGAACATGCGGGAATTTGGTGACTGTGTTTTTATTAATCCTGTTATTCTCGGGATCTACTGGGCAAGTCCTAAAGATCTACAGGTCGATCGTGATGGACCAGTTAAAAAAGCCCACACGTAGCGGCATGAAGCCTTCTTCAGGGCTTCGGCTGATTTATGTTGTTCTGTCGGAGCATACTGTTGGTTTCAGTGAATATGATCAAAAAAATCTTGCCAACTGCCGCTTTAATGTTTAATGTGAGGATTGCACTTCTCCCCCATTGCCCTGGTCATTTAAATGCCACTGAAAAGTATCACACAGGGTCTTGCTTTTTACTTATTGTCTTTTTATTGGTCATAAATAGTGAAAGAGAAGTAATGAAGGCAGAGGGAACCTGACAGTAATTCACCCAATTCACATAGAAATACACTGATTAGATATTACAGATATTACATTGCATCCACTCAAAACCGACAGATCACTTGATCTTAGCTCAAAAGATACTACACCTACTTATATTTCTGTTCATATGTTCTGTGAAAAGCTACACATTAATGTGCAGACTACACATCATTTTTTTGAGTGGACCTTATGGTTTGACTTGGTTTGACTTGAAGAATTTCTCCCATCTAGTTTAGGGATTATATTGCAACCTAATAGAACTACGGTAGCCGTCGCACATCAGAAACATACAGATAACACCCAATTCAGACCAAAGAGCCACGTCGAGACGAAACCGTTCCAGAAGGAGTTGCAGCGGTGTGAATTAAATGGTGCATGTCGTTGCCAGCTGTTGCAAGCCATCGCAAAGCATTTAACGTTACCATATCTAGTTGCAGCTCATCTCGTTGTGAATCTACCTAGATGATGGCCCTAGTTCTGGACTCCTAAATAGGTGTGTCTAAACATAAACTTTTCTCTTTTGTCATGTGGCTTTTGGCTTGTGTGTGATGCCAATAAAACACACTTTCGGACATGGAATAAATCATTTCATTTTGCCTGTTAACCGAGCTAGTTAGCTAACGTTAGCACAGTAAACTGAAAGTGAATGGGAATAGCTAGTGATGTTCGCTAGCAAGGTAGCAGCTAAGGACTTTGGTTAAACTTGTATATTGTTGCAAACTGACAACTAAAATAACATGTTCAGCAACTTTGTGGTAGTCTACTAGGTATAGCAAAACTATGTTAGTTTATCAACTGTCTCTGGGTCTAGAAACTAGAGATCTAATGTGATCTAACCGTCACATAACCGTCACGTCACGAGATCTAAACATCACATGTGATGAAAACAATGGAGCAGCTGGTCTTAGGTATGCTCAGACTGGGAGACAAGCTCTTGCAGATGGGTGTGGACGCTCACCTGGTAACCTGGATTACAGATTACCTGACCGAGCGACAACAGTTCGTCAGACTGAAGAACTGCCTCTCTGACACTGTGATCAGCAGCACCGGAGCGCCACAAGGAACTGTGCTCTCTCCAGTCCTGTTCACCCTGTACACATCTGACTTCTGCTACAACACCGAGTCATGCCACATGCAGAAGTTTTCTGATGATACTGCAATTGTGGGGTGTATCAGGGACGAGCAAGAGGAGGAGTACAGGAGCCTGGTGGAGGACTTTGTGCAGTGGTGCAAACTCAATAACCTTCAACTAAACACTTCAAAGACCAAGGAGATGGTGGTGGATTTCCGAAGGTCTAAGCCCGCTCTGCTACCAGTCTCCATTGATGGGGTCAATGTGGAGGTGGTAAGCACCTACAAGTATTTGGGTCTCCACCTGGACAATAAACTGGACTGGTCAGCCAACACTGATGCACTCTACAAGAAAGGACAGAGCAGGCTGTACTTCCTGAGGAGGCTGCGGTCCTTCAATGTGTGCAGCAAGCTCCTCAGGATGTTCTATCAGTCTGTTGTGGCCAGCGCCCTCTTCTATGCAGTGGTATGCTGGGGAGGAAGCACAAAGAAGAAGGATGCTGGGCGACTTGACAGGCTGGTAAGGAAGGCTGGCTCTGTGGGAGCTGAACTGGAGTGCATCACTTCAATATCTGACAAAAGGACCCTAAACAAACTGATCAACATCTTGGACAATGAATGTCATCCGCTCTACAGCACTATCAAAAACCAAAAGAGCTTGATCAGCTGGAGACTTCGCTCACTGCCATGCACAACTGAAAGGCTGAGGAAGTCATTTGTTCCTAGGGCCATTGAACTGTTCAATGCCTCACTAAAGGGAAGAGAGATAGACTTCTCTGCTTAGTCTGTCTGCGCCTCCACCCTCTCTATGTCCATGTTTTTTGAGTACTGCCCACTACTGCTTACTACTGTTTTACTATTGTACACAGCCTAATGTTTTCACTACTGTTTTACTGCTACACTGTTTTTCATGCTATATTAGCACACATGATCAATGGGTGCGGTCAGGCTTCTATTTATGCTGGTCTCTAGACCTTACTCTTGCACTGTTGCACTGTTGGACTAATGTTGGACTTTTTGCACCTTCACCATGACACTCACTCTCTTAAGCACCTTGCCAGACACACATAACTAAGGACTATGGTTGGACTACTGTTTGCACCTTCACCATGACACTCACTCCCTTTAGCACCTCACCAGTCCCGGCCCTGTCACTACAAGCGTCTTATGCTTGATCACCCTCAAGCACATTGGACTTTCTTAATTTAACTTATATAGTGTATTTAGTATTTAGTTTTCTTATCTGTCTTATCTTCTACTGTCTTTATTGTACAGTGGAGTTTAGTTGTATGTTTATACTTATACTTATGTTTACCATTTCTGCTGTAAGTGCATGTTGTGTGTTATGTCTGTATGCTACTGAGACCCTTGAATTTCCCCTTGAGGATCAATAAAGTATCTATCTATCTATCTATCTATCTATCTAATGAGACAGTGACAGGTCACAAACAAATTTATTTTTCTCATTTATTTCAATGGAAAATACAATTTCAATGTCGGAATGTTAGGAGGACGGGGCTTGTAGAAAATGGGTTTGTAACTTACATTGCTGAATGTAGGCTATGGAAATTCTGCAGATAAATCCAAGCTAATGTTTTTTCTATGCATGCAGACGCCAAAGACTGAGCTGTATAAGCTTGCATATGTCCCTTGCTGGCCACCATTATTTTAAAATGGTGCACCTACATGGAGAGTCTTCCTTGCGCTATGTAGATGTAAATGAGGATTTCTAAGCCAATAGGTATGCTTCGAATCGGAGGAGGTGGTAATTAAACATGAATGGGGCTACATTTATGAATGAGAAATGTTAAGCTAATAAACAACTGAAAACGTTACACATGGGACCTAAAAGTTAATGTAAAGCAATTAACAGCTGTTTCGTGCCAGTACAGGTGGAAACAACTTTAGTGTCTATCACATCCTGGAGGAAACAACACACCTTGATGGGTAACTGGAAAACATATCTGGCTATTTGGAGATGTAAACTACAGTATTTGGGTTATGATCATCCAAGATAAAATAGCACTTTCTTGCACTGGCACTGCTTGGTATGGACCTTTAAGCAAACATAACAGCTTATGACAAGCAGCTCTGTATGTGCTGGTTACAGTCTGACCAACAAGTGAACAGTCTGAGGAAAAAATATTGTGGTTTTGAGTCCAGTTGGCTGCACAAAGAAAAACTGGGAAGATACATTTATCTAGATCTAAAACTAAGGCTACAGCACTGTATGTGTGCACTTCCCGAAGCGTATGTCCATTAAAGGAGAAATCCGGCTGATTTTTACATTTTACATATTTGACAATCAAGGTTTTTTTCCATGTTGTAGGCTATAGCTCACCAAGGTACGGCGCCCCTGGTAGTTTGGCGCCTTAGGCAATTGCCTGTGCCTGCCGCTGGCCACAATGAAACACAAATGTTAAGGAGACTTCACATTGCTGGCTCAGTGCAGAGTACCTATGATTTATAGCGCACCGGTCAAAGTTCAACTTCGACTGTGACGCGCAAGAGCACCAAAGCGGCAAAATGACACTTGCACTGCGCTTTGCTCGGCACAGTAGCAGACCAGTTCTTGTGTGTGCAAGTCATTGAAAATAATGTGTTTCATAGCGCAGTGATTTGCCATTTGCATGTGCAATCTGAACCCCGCTTCAAACTTCAGTACATGAGTACATATTATTTTTTTCATTCAATATGTAATGTATTACCCTGGAAATCCAGAGTTCTCGCGAGAGCACAATGAATGGAATTGTCTTTGCGAGACACTCTGGCAAAGAGCAATGATGCACGTTACTTTTTCCCCAATATTCCGGGGCACCAGCTAAACTGATGAAGACAGCGCTGAAACGTTGGAGGACAGTACACATTGGTCGTAGTGTTATCCGATTGCGTCGAAGTTCCAAATTATTCAGAGTAAACATGGTCTAGTGTTATCCAATTGCGTGCAATGTGATTTTTAAATGTATGCTTGTTGCCGCCCCTCGAGTTGGACCATTACATTGCTCTTTGCCAGACCCTTAATCTTTCTAGATTATCAGGGTCTGGATTTTCCAGGCTAGTAATGTATGGTATTACATAATCATGCTACCTCCCCTTCTACTAAGGAGCCAAGATGCCAATCATTGAGGGCAAAAAGTGTCCAGTGCTTCATACTCAACTTTTTGACCGTTATGAGAGCACCCTCCGTGTACTTGCAGCGCACTTTGTCATTGTAATTAGTGTGCTTGCTGAAAGTAGCACACTATTGTTCTTCTTAAGTTTTCTTATTTTTATTCCCGTCTCCCTAATTTTTGGCCAGCTCCTGCCCCTAGACCTTTTGAGATATCACCACCGGTCCAACTCTGGAATGTCCAGTCAGTACCTGTTTAAGTTGCTCGAAAAGATGGTGTCACTGCCATATTGTATTTAATAGAAAGCGAAACTAAACTTTCACAGGTTACAAATTTTGTTCAATCTTCACAAAACGTACATAATCCTTGGACCAAGCCTCACAAAAGTTACCAGAAGAATTTTTGATTTTCGGAAGCGTTTCCTGGTCACAGCCAAACGAAATCGCCAGCATAGCCTCCAAACAGGAAGTAGGGTCATATCTCAGAAATGCTTTCACGTATCGAAGCCAGACTAGGTATATGAATTGAAGACTCCAATGTGAGGATGCACAAGAAATTTGGCGCCCTTTGTTTCCTAGGGGGCGTTACAATCAGCCAAGACATTTGGGCGTTGCGTTAACCACATGGATCTCAATACAAATTTCAAGTTTTTGCCTGAAATTGCACTGTGCCTATTAACAAGGGCATTGTTCCCACCTCTTTTGGGGCCTACCATCAAATGTTGGACCTCTATAGAAAGCTGAGAACCTGTAGTTTTCGTAGGAAACAGTCAAAATAACTGTGTGATGTACTCACACAGAGTTACAGAGACTAGAATAGAGTTTTTTCTTTCTGCCGGATTACAAGCATCTCTGAACTGACCTTTCAGCCTTCTAGGTCACTTGATATCACTTATAAACACAACTGAGCCCTAGCACCAGGTCTTGTGAAGCTGAGTGCAAAAGTAGATCAATATAGAATGAAAATATGAGTGCTTTGTACTATTATTTGCCAAGGTATGCTCATGCGTTTTGTAAAATGCCTATGGAAACTCCCCATAGGACTTTTGGTTATCCAAAATGCTTACTGCACATGAACCCCTTTGTGTAGAAGCATAATCCTGGTCTCAAATGAAAGGTAACACTTTGAGGTTTCTTGTGGATTATATGTGGATTGTATGTCATGTGTTCTGATATAGACTACACAAAATATGGATTAATTACAAAAAAGTCTCTATTTTTGCATTTACTTTGTTGGTTCAATGAGTGTGTATAAGATAGTCTATACATCTGTTCAACTAATATTGGATAATACAACATGAAGATTCAATTTCTATGGATTCTTGTGAATATTTCAGTACCCAATATGTTGCATCTACTTACTGTGCTGCAGCTGCACTGCGGCCAGAGGTCAGTGTAGCACCAAAAGCGGAGGAGGGGGGCATTTTGGATCAAATTTAATTGAGACATAATAAGATTAATCTGAGAATGTAAAGCACTATACAGATTGTACATGAAAAAAGTTGTCATTTTTGAATTCCCAAGAGTCAAAGCTTTCAAGTGGTGTATAACATTACTATGCTACATAGCAATATGGTGCATACAATTGATTTAGAATGTTGGGGGGAGATGGGGGAGGGGGTAACCGTCCCGCCGGCTGGACACTGAACACTATTTAATGCACGTTACTTTTGTCATCCTTGGATGAAGCTGAGTTCAACTCACCACATTTCACTGTCTGCTCCCGTTGGTGAACCGCACCTGAGCAAGTACACTTTGCAGTTCCTCGGAAATGCATTCTAGTTAACAATGTGAATTCACTTGTGTGAATGAATACACAGTGTAAGTGACCAGCGCAAGGATTTACACCCTGTTATTGTGTGTAAAAAACATTACATTAAAAAGGAAAAATAGCTGTACTTTTGAATACTTTAGTATTTTTAAAAGCAAGTCAATTTTGACTTTGCAACTTTCCCTTGTATTGGAGTAATATTTGACAATAGACAGTGAAAATAAGACATATCTGTTAATAGAAATAGCTGGACATAAATCTCCTCTTACCCTGGTTTTAAAGAGGACCTATGAAGTGTGCACACCATAAGATAGTGTGTGGGTAACAAACACCTTAGCTTTAAACTGTACTTGTCAATTAATTTAATTAATGTTTATTCTGGGTTGTCAGCTGCATGTCTGGACTATTGTGCTGGGTAATAATTAAACCACACACTAGTAAAAGTTGTAAAACATTTATAGAATGTGAACAACCAGTCCCTTGATCACTTCTGCTTAGACACACGTGAGTGCAAATATGAGACTATACACCACCAACAGAACAAAACATTTACTAAGACAGACAAACAGTATCATGGTACATGATAGATTAAAACATTTAGCATACCATTCAGCATTTAGTTTGATATTGACCTAGAGAGCAGTTCACCTTGGCAATGTTGAAGGTTTTTTGTAATTCTTTTAGGTAAGCCTCAGCTTTTAGTTCTTCTGAAGTGCTCTGATTCAGTGTAGAAAGGAAGGCTGTGGTTCTATGACTGCTTTCATTTTGTGCATGCTGTCACATAGTCTGTGCATGTAGTCATGTAGCTCTGACAGCTAGTTTCATGTTCCCTCGTGTCAAGGGTTTTCAGCTTTGGGTGTATTTTATTTGTTCTACTCTAATGTCATGCTGAGGTGAGTTTAACAGGTGTCACCTTTGCATTGTTCAAAGCTGCTAGGCAAGTTGCTCAGGAGCTACTGTCCTCTCCACTGCCTCCCGCCCTTTCTGCCTCTCCACTGTCCCCACCCCATTTTGCCCCTCCACTGCCTCCGGCCCTTTCTGCCCCTCCACTGCCTCCGGCCCTTTCTGCCCCTCCACTGTTTTCTCCACTGCCTCCAGCCCTTTCTGCCCCTCCACTGTTTTCTCCACTGCCTCCAGCCCTTTCTGCCCCTCCACTGTCCCCACCCCATTTTGCCCCTCCACTGTCTCCAGCCCTTTCTGCCCCTCCACTGCCCCCCTCCCCCATTTTGCCCTTCCCCTGTCTCTGCCCATTATTGTCCCTCCCTTGTATCTGCCCCCTTTTGCCCCTCCCATATATATAGTAATAGGCACAACATGGTGATAGAATCAAAAGGGACAACATGAGCAGCACATTTTTTAAATTGCTTGCCTCTTTCTCATCAGGCTGTTTATCCTTTTCATCATTCCTTTCTATGGCTGTGTCATGTGAGGCCTGTTCCTCGAGAAGGTTTATTTTTTCATTTGCTTTCCTGTACAATTCCTTACAGTTTTCAACCTCTTCCCCAAGAGAGTTCATTTTTTCATTTGCTTTCCTGTCCGATTCCTTATAGTTTTTAACCTCTTCCTCGAGACAGTTAATTTTTTCATTTGCTTTCCTGTTCAATTCCTTATAGCTTTCAACCTCTTCCTTTAGATAGTTAATTTTTTCATTTGCTTTCCTGTTCAATTCCTTATAGTTTTCAACCTCTTTCTTGTGAGAGTTAATTGTTTTAATTAGTTCCCCCTCTAATGTCTTGTAGTTTTGCTGCATCAGTTCAAGTTCTTTCTTGGTAGGAATTAACTCAGCTGCTTGCTCTCTACATTTCTTTGCTTCTCTTTCCATCTCAGCTGCTATCTTGGCAAATGCCACACACAACAAGATGAGGATGAGCAGGCCCAGGGCCAGCTTGCCTCTCAGACTGTGTTTCCCATGTTGCTGCAGGAACTTGGCGACAGCACGCACTGCGCCATCATTACAAGGGCATCTCATCAGTCCATCATCAGTGAACAGGCAGTCCACAGTGATGGAGCCGGGCCGCTTCATGAACCTCTTTGTGTCGGGCAAAGTGTAGTTGCTGTCAAATGTGTGGTGAAGCACTACCAACGCCAAAGGTTTACCCTCTGGGGAGAAAAAGTAACAAAGAGGGAATGATGAATGCCCAGAGGAAAGGCAGCAGTTTTAAGGGCCGTGTTGCAGGGTTCATTTTCCAACAAATTTGCGCAATTTGCTTGTTGGTAATAAACGTTTAAACTGTTATCTGTTGTTACTGTTACTGTATTTGATGTTGTTGGGTATCACAAAACAGAATATAATACGAAAAAGTAGATACTATTTTACTGCGGTTTGCAATGATTCTCCTTTCCCCCACAATGCATTGCATTGCATTATGCGGTACCCTGACAGTGTCAATGACAATCAATCACGAGGAGTAGTTATCGAAAATAATCATGCTGAAGACACAACCAGCCTACTCGATGGCGGCTAAGTTTGCAATAAAGGGGGGACTCACAGGTGGGACTGGAAAGTTAAGTTTACCCAGTAGCCTACTTATCTGAAATATGACAAATATGATCGCTATCACTAGATATAAAGAAAATGTTGACTTTCACTCCGTGCTATTCATTGACAGTAGGCTAAAAAAAAAGTGTCGTATAAGGAATGCATTGAACTGAATAGGCACAGATTATGTAGCCTCGTAACGAGACTTCTCAAATTCAGAAAATTGACGTTGTTATCTTTGTTAGACCATAGGGTAGCTGTGATATAAATGCTGTAACGAAATTTGAAGTGTAAATATACAAACTTCATGTTGAAAGTGTAACTGCGACCATTTCCCATAGGAATGAATGTAAAAAATACCCTCCAAAACGAGACCTCCCGAAATTCAGAAAAATATACTAAATTGAAATCAGACAAGGTTAACATTGTTACCTTTGGTAGATCATACGGTAGCTGTGATATAAATGCTGTTATGAAATTCGAACTTTATGTTGAAAGTGTAACCGCAATGTCCATTGGAATGAATTGAAATGAATGAAGTGCAGATTATGTAGCCCCCAAAGTTACGTCATCACCGAATTGCATTAAAAAAACCCTGCTAATACCAAAAACTGGCATTTAAAGGAACCGTATGTAGGATTTTGGCCAAAACTGGTACTACAATCACTTTCAAAATACTGTAAAGCGGTGTACACCGCAAATGTGGTAACTAGAGCAGAGCTGGCAACCCAGATGCCGAAACACTACTGACTTTGTGATTACTGGATAGGTGGAGGGTGGCGGATCAGGCTAAAACACAAATATGTAAACATCAACACCAGTTGAGGGCTGCAACTTCACTTTTTTAAATGACGATATCCTGGCCGGACTACTGTTGTCAGTATTATAAATGTTTGAAATTAGCATGATTTCCTAATGTCTAGTGACAAATCAGGGCCATTTTATGATTAATTGAATTACATTTTTTACATACGGTTCCTTTAACACTATTTGGAGACATTTTTTAAAATATTATACATATCTTGAGTGCTTTATGTACCCATTAATTGACAGTGGTAGTTAACCTGCAACACGGCCTTTAATGTGACATTGTCTGATCAATCTGTGTACAGTACCTGGAATGGCCCGCAACGCTGCCTCAATGTCAGTTCCGACTCGAGACGTGACAGGACAGAAAGCGAGTATGACGTCACAGTCTGTGATGTTAGACACATTTTTGCATGAACCCCAAGGGAGATGTGACTTGAAGCTTTCGTGGGTGTTCAGCGTTTCACCAGTAGTGATAGTGTACACAGACGCCATACTTCACCCTGGAGGTATACACATAAGATTGTTAGGAAGTGAGGTGCATTAGCCTAGACAGCACACTGACACAAACATACTGTACTCCCTACGCTTGAGGACACCGGTTTGCCTGTTCTCTTATGATTGCATGTAGGCCACAGGTGTGAGGCCTATGGGGAGCACTTAAATGCTGGATTCAAGAGTGAACAGCAGGAGCGCGTTTGGGTGGACAATTTGGAGTTTTTGCGACGGGTTCAGGATTTCTACTAAGTGCACCCCCCTTGTTTTGTCTTTGTTGTTGGAATTTGTAAAGGGACTTCGGCTTATTTTCTAAAACCAAAACTGAACTGCGGATTAACCTAACTGCTTGGGCTGTCTGACTGAGTGTGTCAGAGTTTGAGCTGGCCACATCCAAGTTAAGATGGCGTCCCCTGCTTGTTTTGCAAACTACAGATTAGAGACTCACTAGGCTATCCAGTATCCCTATACACAAGTGGAGTATCTTCATTTATATGAGTACCTCATAAGATGCAGATGTTAAGTTGAAGAAATACAACCCTATAACTAGTTACACACTTTAAAGGAACAAGTTTTCACAACAGCACATTCTTATTCTAACAGTAAAAAATGTCATAAATCTCCTCTTACCAAGGAGGACCTGAAGTGTGCACACCATAAGCTGATGTGTGGGTAACAAACACCTTAGTTTGAGACTACCTGTACAATTCTTTATCCTCTTTACCCTCCACATGGTCCTGATTTAAACTGTACTTATCCCTGTATTCATTAAATTAATGTTTCTATTGTGGGTTGAAGTCAGCTGCATGTCTGGCCTATTGTGCAATTAAATTAGATACCAATAAAAGGTTGTAGAACATTTATAGAACATTATTACACTGCTTGGTTGAATTTCCCATTGTCCTACGTAATTTAGAACGACCATTAACCGTATGTTATTTGCACACCTATGAAGTAGATCCATTTTTTTGGCTGTATCACACTTGTATATTAATTCGCCGAACTCGTTGTGAAGTTTAAATGAACCGTCATGTTGCATCCGAGCTGTAAAATGCAGACGTTCAGAACATAGTAACATTGTAGCATATGACGGAGGTGGCTTTTAGCTAGATGGATGACAGCAGGCTAAGTAAAATAGCGATGTTTCAAAGCTAAAGTTCATCAGAATCTTGGGATACGCCCGCTTGACAACGGGAGAGATAGAACTAACGACTGGCCTTTGGCCGTAGCAACCATCCATTTAGAACTAGTAACAGCAGTTTGTCCTGTGAGTTGAGAAATTAGTTGATATGTGTCGGAAGAAAGTTTCTACAAACAAGACAGTTTTAGCAATTAAAACGTTTAAATTGTAACAGGAAATGAACACAACGCAAGTGGCAACAGCGGAATAAGCGGGATAATGGACTCCACGGTGGTCTGTTCACAGAAGTTAATGCACTTACAAGGTTTAAACGGCCCGACGCGAAGCGCGACCGTGCATTAAATTCTGTGAACAGACCACCGTGTCATCCATTATCCCTTACTTATTACACGGCTCTTCATAATGCTGCAGAATGCTCCATTCACTTGAATGGGCCTTCCCAACGTTCGGCGGTCTGCTAATTCTGAATAACAGACCGTTGCTAAGTATAACAGACCGCTGTCAAGGAAAATGGGCTTTGTGCTTCTATTTCACGTCTTTCATATTACTGCGCAAGTAGTCTGGCCACTTATCACTTTAGAATACTCCGTTGCTAAGCTACGCGAGTTGACCTGCAGATACTTTGTAATGGACAAACTTCCAATACAGGTGCAATGGATGAGTTTAATATTAGTTTTAATATTCTTGGAGATTATCCAGATTTCGCTTCTTGGATGAAGGCTGAGTTGTCTTCACCAGTTAAGAAAAGAAAAAGAAAAGAAAACAACACAGAGGAAGGCAAAGAAGCGAAACGACACAAACATCTGGACGACAGAGACAGAGACAGAATTGAAGAGAACCGACGTGAAATCAATACAAAACAGACCACGGTATGGGCCATGTCAGTTTTCAAAGACTGGTTAGTGGAAAAAAAAATGTCGGTAGACTTTGCTGATTATAATGCAGAGAGTCTCAATCAGGTGCTAGGCTACGTTCTTTTTATCCATCGGTGCAAAATGTCAACGGAAAGACCTAGGCCTACTCAATTGCGAGTTACATGGCAATTAGGGCAGGGATATCTCGACATTTCACAACCCTTGATATAATGAACTGTGCCACGTTCAAATCAAGCAACGATGTTTTCAAATCTGTAGTTAAAGATCTACGGAAAAAGGGCAAAGACGTCAGCCAGCATCACCCCCCATCTCGACAAAAGACCTACAACTGCTGCTCAGCAACCCAGATGTGCTCTCTCCCAACACAGCTCGTGGACTCGTCAGGAAGGTGTGGTTTGATGTACAGCTAGGCTACATCTGGCAAGACGAGGCAGAGAGGGCAATCGGGACCTCACTCAAGACTCTTTCCTTCTAAAGTAAGACGAGAATGGTAACAAATATCACTCTCGCATACAACGCTGAGACAAAAAATCACAAAGATGCCAAAGATCCGTGCAGAGCAAATTACCGGGGCTACATCTTGGCGGAGCCTGACCACCCAAACTGCCCCGTAGCTTTAAAAAGTATTGCTCCCTTTGCCCCCCTGACGCCACATCACAGCTGTCCAACTCCTGTCTCAGGCTGGTCTGGATGGTCGCAAAATAATGTCTGTGACTGGGCACAGATGTGAGGGGAGTCTGAGGAGCTACTGGACTCCATCACTGACAGAGAGAGAAAAGAGGAGCAAAGTCCTCTCCTCTCATCCCGGCAATGGCAGCAAATCCGGTGAGCCATAGCTACATAGCCTAACATAGCCTAACTGAGTTGACATTTTAAACATCAGGCTAACAGCTGTTGTTTTCTCAGATGTGTCAATGACAGCGCCCCGCCAAGAAGCAGATGAAGAAAGAAACATCAACATCAACATCCCCAAAGAAATCCCATTCTCACTGTCCCATTTTACTATGGCAATGTTCAGTTCAACTTCAATAATAAATAGGGTGTTCTTTCGAACGTTGCCATTAGGCTATTTAACGGCCTATTTAGTACCCCCCCCCCCTTCTTTTTGCGTGGAAGCGACAATCACCTTTCAATCACTAAAATTATTGTTAAATCAATATTTTGTTGCCGGTGTTGACTGCTTTAGTGGGTAGCCGTGTAATAAGCGGGATAATGTATAGAACGCCCGGTCATTGTCTGGAAATAGGTCCCTTCAGGGCGGTACAAGACCCCTCCGCTTCAAATGCATGCTTGGTGCCGCCCCTCGAGTTGGGCCATTACATTATCCTTTACTTGCTGAACAATAGATTAATGAAACCAGTACCCTGATCACTGCTGCCTAGACCTTTATTGTAATCTCACAATGAAAAAAATTAGGAAAAATCCAACCTTGGAGGGATGCAAATTCATTGTGAGATTACAATAAATCACCAACAGATTATTTTTTATACCGGTTTTTAGTCAACTTTAGCAGAGGTGTCAATAATTCTGGAGGGTACTGTAGGTGTTTGTCAAATTATTTCATTAACTGAAACCTGATAAAGGAACATAACCATATACCTGCATAGAAAACCCCTCCGCATGTCCATGTCATGACCATGGATAGATTAAAACATTAAGCATACCTTTTGGTTGGATATTGACCTAGAAAGCAGTTCACCTTTGCAATATTGACCTAGAAAACAGTTCACCTTTGCAATGTTGAGTTTTGTTATAATTCTTTTAGGTAAGCTTCAGCTTTTAGTTCTTCTGAAGTGCTCTGATTCCATGGCATGCTCACAGGAATGTGACAAGCCTGGGTTTGTTCATTAGCCTTTTCATTCTGATGGTCTGCTCAGCCAATTAGGTGTTTGCTTTCATGTTGTGTTCTGTTTGAGGAGCGATATCAGAAAGTGAAACTGATTGTCTGTTGCTCACTGAATCCACTTGTGCTTAGCTGTTTCCTCATTCTTTTGGTTCCATGACAGCAATTCCTTATAACAATTACAATATCTATTTTTTGAATTTTACAGAATGAAGAATCTAGTACACAAATCTATTCACTTGTTTTTTTCAATTCAGTTTTATTTATATTTATATTTTGTTTGTTTGCACACTATTGACTTTTGGAAAACCATTCTACCTAATTTTAGGTATAATTCACCTTATTCAGGTGGCAGTGGTCATTGTGTAAACCAAAATTAGGCTACAGGGTACACTGCCTATAACATTAAGGGCTCTATTTTGACTATCAGAAACGCGGTGCAAAGCTTATTCTTATCGCGACGCAAAGCTTAATCTTATTTTACACTCAGTCAGTGGCTAATTTTGTGCCATCCACTTCACTTTTATTAAGACTTGCGCCCAGGGGTATGGCAAAAGGTGTGGTCTGGCGCATGATCCAAAAATCGAGCAATGATGCACGTTACTTTTACCCCTTGCATCCCGTGGAACCAATCATATCTGATATAGGCGGGCCAGAGGCGAGCTACACTGATGACGACGCTGCAACGTTGGAGGTCAGTAAACATTGATCGTAGTGTTATCCAATTGCGCCGAAATCCGGAATCATTCAGAGTAAACATTGGTCTAGTGTTATCCAATTGCGTGCAGTGAGATTTTCAAATGCATGCTTGGTGCCGCCCCTTGAGTTGGGCCATTACATTGTTTGTGGCCAGACCCTTAATCTTTCTAGAATAACAGGGTCTGGATTTTCCAGGCTAGAATGCATGTAGTCACAAACAGGTTTCAGTAAAACAAGGTTTAGTGGAATCCCTGTGTTCTATACACAGTCGCAATCTTTAACAGCAGTGCAACTTCAAACAGTGCATCGATATTTTGCCAGGCAGCGGCACATTTCAAAGGAATCTGCTTGCATGCGAGACCGTGTATACACACACAAAAAATCAGCCCTGGCATATTTGGCCTAAGCGGCCCTCCAGTTGGAGCACTGAAAGTGGACAAGTGTAGGCATTTGAGCACATAATCTCCATATTGAAATAAAAAAATACAAGCTATTGTCAGTTGATAGAATTCCAATGATAATTTCAAATTATTAAATTAATTTAAACTAGGCTATACAATGTTCAATTAATAGCAACGCCTTTACACTGTATGTGTCAAGAGCGAAGTTACCTACACATATTGTGGTTTGTCTAACTGTATATAACATATCCCAACAGTTACCACTATAGGACAACTTAATATAATACAAAATAAACATAGGTCAAGTTTCCTGTTGCTGGAATTATTTCCTCTTTCCTGTATAGCCTAATACCTTGAATGCTGAAAGGCCTACATTTTAGTAGGCCCTACACAGAGCAGAGCTACATTACAGTAACTTATTTCCCTTTGATGTCTTTAAATGTCTTAAAGCTGTGCCTTTTGCATACGACTTGATGTTTTGCCAAGGGAAATCTTGACTTTGAGAGAACGGCCATCCACACATTTGATTGACCTTTGAGTTTTGGTCATCTGATGGCAATCTGACCTGCAATCAACGTGGCTTTGACACACCTTTGCTATATGGGTTAGCAAATGATTAGCAAACTTATACTGCAGTGCAGTATTATTTATTGTGATCACAGCCATCTGCGACAGTCTCACTTCATGTGAGCATTACAATTACTATATTATCTTATCAAAATGAATCAGTCATCGTTATCATCAGTGGTATCAGTAGGTATACTCTTAGCAAAAAGAAGTTAATGGAAGTGTAGTGTTGATCTACTTATTTTGAACTAGTATATGTATAGCTTACTTTTTGTGTCCTGATCAGTAGATACACTACATTGATTTATACTTTGCTTATACTGTAAAGTTTATATACTTATAAAGAAAACTTATAAAGTGCACCTGCAGTAGAAAAAAAACAATTAAACTTATATTTTACTCTCCTCCAGATAGATAGATAGATACTGGGGCAGCCGTGGCCTACTGGTTAGCACTTCGGACTTGTAACCGGAGGGTTGCCGGTTTGAACCCCGACCAGTAGGCACGGCTGAAGTGCCCTTGAGCAAGGCACTTAACCCCTTACTGCTCCCCGAGCGCCGCTGTTGTTGCAGGCAGCTCACTGTGCCGGGATTAGTGTGTGCTTCACCTCACTGTGTGTTCACCTGTGTGCTGAGTGTGTTTCACTAATTCACGGATTGGGATAAATGCAGAGACCAAATTTCCCTCACGGGATCAAAAGAGTATATATACTTATATACTTATACTTTATTGATCCCCAAGGGGAATTTCAAGAACTCCAGCTGCTCACTGTCCCTCTGCTCTGTAATAAGCTTGCTTAGCCTACCTCCTCCAAGTTCAACTTGTTGCTCACATAGGCTACTTGTATAAGCCTTGTATAAGTGCTGTTGAGGCTACTACACTGAATGAACTAATGAGCCATTGACTACCCTTGCTTTGGGCCAATCATTGGCCAAACAAATTAAATTAAATATTATATGATATTCCATCGGCCCTAAGGTGCGGGAAATGTATGCCAAATGGCCATTCGATCCCTGCTACTGGGGACCAAAAAGTAATTTTTTCCATTTTTCATCACAGCACTAATGTGCCTGTTGGAACTTAAGCAGAGTCATTTAATTAGACTGAGCTGTTGAGGATCGGATTTATCGAAAGTGCTAGACATAAAAACTTGCTGGATTTAAGTGTAGCTAACTCAAGAGGTGATTGGACAAAATGCATGAGTGACATTAAATGCACATAGAGGAAGATGTGACTGGAACCTCATGAGAGTCAGTGTTGAAATTTGCTCTGCAGGTTTGTCTGGAAAGGAGCCCATTTCTGAACTTGCTGTTTTACTGTTACAAGTTACAACCATTTCACAAAGTGAATGTGTACATTAAAGTCTTACAAAATCGTTTCAGAAGTGCAGCAAACATATCTTTCTAGTAAACAAAGGTTGTTTACAGTACAGTTGCATAACAGTTACATACAGTTGTTTACTCATTTCTAGTGCTGTCAAACGATTAGAATTTTTAATCACGATTAATCGCTGAATTCCTATAGTTAATCACGATTAATCACATATTTTATCGCATGATTAAATTTCTGAACTTTCCAGGAGTCCATATTAACAATATAAAGCAATTATTGTGTATCTTGATTAGGATTCAAATGAAAGCAAAGCAAGTTACTTCATTAACTTAACTTTAAGACATAGGTCTATTTGATTATTTCAATTCAAATTTCAAAAGATGTGCAACAGACCTAAGGCAACACAATATATTCTTCAGAAATATAGCTAATAAAGGGCATAAACATAAAATACTATATTCATTATCTTTGAGTTCAGTTGAAAATAAGGAACTTTTCGACATGAGTGCACTGCCATTTTATAGGCCTAGGCTTACAGTCTATGGTGCACTGTCACTTGCCACACACATCAGCGCCGAAGTTTTTAACACGCAAACACTGGATGAACAATGGATTTTAATGGAGCGGCGTCGACCAAATATAACTGAATCGTGATTTACACGGCGGCAACGTACGGGTACGTAGCCTACTAAAGGCATCATCATAAAGTTAGGCTACATTTAATCTGCATCACGCCCCATTTTAGCGGAAAACAAGTTAACATTATATTGTTGATTCCAATGGGAAAGACAGCTAGCCTAATCACACCTTGACATTACATCTAGTTATTAATTTACAGGCCATTCAATCATTTTACTAACACGGCGGTTATGAAGAATTATGTGTAACTTACGCGTGTCGAAACTATGTACATTACAACCCATTCAGCACGTAGCTACACTTACCATATCCCATGTAAAACGGTTAGCTTGCTAGCTAGCTCAAGATTTAGTAAGTATAAGCCCTTTTCGCTCCCCACTTCGATGCAGCATAGGTTTCCATTATCCAAACAGCTCCCTTTCCCCTAAAAGGGGGCATGTACATGCAGCACGGTCTAGCTAGATCCAGTGTGGTGTTGTAGTTGATCTAACGTTACTAGTTGTTGCAACAGCATGTGAAAAAAATACAAAGTTTGTTACACCAAAAAGAACGTTAATCTCGCGATAAAAAAATTGACGCCGTTAAAATAGGTTTACGTTAACGCCGTTAATAACGCGTTTAACTGACAGCACTACTAATTTCGAAAGATAAAAATGTTTGTAGGGATAGGTTAGGGTCGCATGGTAGGGCAAGTACTGACTAACAGACGGGGCTCCAGTGATGTCACTGCCAGTGTGGCTAATTTGAAAATGCACACAATCAAGCAATCCTGCAATGAAGGCTCACAATTAGTTTCCGGGTCTTGGCGAAAGACTTGCGGCCTGTAGATACAGTACATACGTTTACATGTGGCTGGCTATTTTCATAAACGGACATTTCACCGATTTCAAAAATAACATCGTGCACACCTGTCAATTGTCAGAAAAGTTTTTGTTTACACTACCCCGTATATATGCCGTCAAGAGCATGCCAAACCTGTAGGTGGCAGTGTAACGAGAAGCTCAAGCCTACGTTGGCCAATCAGAATCCCGAAAATAGCAACAAAAGCAACGAATCACTTACTCTTTCTCTTTTGAACTGTATTTGCAAATCCAAACAGATGAAAAGGGTTTGCACCAACATAAATGTGACTGCTACTCTGAATGCATCCTAGCCTGGCTAGCGCCACCACTTCTCAATGAGACGTGGTCTGGGAACCAAACGTTCATTTTCTCGTATTTGAAAAAAATGCCCAGATCCGTTTATTGGGTGCCACGGATGTCTATCAAATGCGTCTGTGCATAGCTCATCATCGTCTTGCTTTCCCCCGTTCTGTGATTGGTTCCCTATCTCAGGCGAAAATTTGCTCCATGGTCTCCAGGCTGCCTTAGCAGCGTGAATCAAATCGCGCGCAAGGCAGCATGGGAACACCCAGGCTAAATGCATCTATGATCACCAGTGCCAAATGAAAATTGAAACATACTGTAGGTCGCACTTTTGGCGCAGGTGCATGTTGCATACTGTGACGTCGGCTGCCTAAAACTCTGTTTTTTTCAGTTTACATGCAAACGTGCAAACAAAGTTTTCCAAATTTCCACTCTGGCTGGAGTTTTTAGAAAGAATCGTTTTCAGAGGTGAATTCTCCGTTTGCGTGTAAGCGAAGGGCACAAACGAAGAAAATGTCTAAATTTTTCAAAATATGTATGTGTAAACGGGGTCTGTGTTCCCCTCGTGTGTGTTTGCCCGTTGTGAGTCCGAAACTTGTAACCTGACTCTCGCCAGATGAATTTCGTTCCGCCTAGCTCCACTCACATCCATCTGGGATCGGTTCCATTGAGAGTGATTTTGGCATGAGATTGTATGGTAGAGCCAATCAGGACGCTGATTTATAGATGTGACGTAGCGTAGAAGCGACTGTGAGACTGTTCTCAGCGTCACGGGTTGGCTTCGATGTGAGTGGTTAAAGTAGCACGTCAATAGATGACGAACAAGTGGCTTATCCAATCTTATGCAAGGATTTTTCAATAAGGCCCAGCCTTCTGAAGCACCACTCCAATGGATCGATCCCAGATGGATGAGTGGAGCTAGGCGGAACGAAATTCATCTGGTGAGAGTCAGGTTACGAAACTTGGGCCTGTCTCGTTTGTTTCATTTGGATTATACACCACCATAGAAAACCTGAACATATCAACAGAACTGATGCTTGGGTTATCAAGGACTCACGTCTGGAGAGAGAGAGCTATCCTGGGTCAATGAGAGCCACGGGAAAGCGACCTCTCACTGGAGCTCTGCTAAAGCTGACACACACACATTTCAACCACATATCTACTGTAGGTCTTACTTCCACATCTGCACTTCACGCAAGGCCAGTATGTAGGTTAGGTTTATATATTTGCTTTCAGGTTACGTTGCAGACCGAGGTTTCAGCAGTAAATATTATACCAGGGGTATATTCAATTAACCTTCAGAGAGGTCCAGTTCCGGGAAAATTTCCTCAAGCAAAGGTCCGGAGCATCATAATTTTTAACGTGCGTGTATAGGCTATCTATGTGTATGTCTGTATGTATATGTATATATTTGAATGGATGGATTGATGGAGCCTAGTTTTAGGCCTAGGCTTAATTTTTAATGAGTGAACGTTTAATCAGTTATAAAACAAGTAACTGTTAGCCTAAAAGGCAACATTCGAAATGAAGAGAAATAAGGCAAGATAAGAGTAATTGGGGAGAAAAACTGGGTAGCCTTGGCTATTTTTAAGATCTTAACGTGAACTTAAAATAAAATTTGAGCTGAGACAAGAATGGATATTCCACAGCTGGTTCCTTGAACCCATCAATCAGCAAGTTTATTTATTTTTATTTTTTTTTATGTTGAACCGAAATCCTGGAAACCCAGGAACATCACGTTGTTGGGCATGTGGATGTAGGCCTAACTAGATTGTGCTGGATATTGCCCTCTTAAATCGTAAAGTATTCTGTGGTCTCAGTTCACTGTTGAATGGGTAGGCCTAGCCTATGCTTGCTCAAAATATATGCTTTGTAGTAGAGGTGCTTCAAATTGGCACTTTTAAAAATCGCCTGTCTCAGAATATGTAGAAGAGTCGGTCCAGGGCAATTCCGCGCAAAACTGTCACATCCATAACGCCAACATAATGCCATGGTAGCCTATTTAGTTGCCGTTACGGACTTGACAGTTTTGCATGGATTGCCCCCGTATCGTTATATAAAGCTCTGCTCTCGCTGTCTAAATTTCTCCTCTTTGAGCAATCGATGATTTAAAAAAATAACGTACTTATCGCTAACTTAGATCCATCTGATTGTTTGTCGTCCCGTCTCCTCTCCTCGCTCGTTTCAGGCTATCAATGAGTCTCTTCACCATAGTTGTGAGATGGTAACTGTCAGTCATGTGTCAGTCATACAGAACCATTTAATGGTGAGTGTAAGGATTGCAGTCTTCTCCTTTCCTCATTGCCATGGCCATTACTTTATATGCCACTGTAAAGTACTTACTTATTAACTTTTTATTGTTGATCAAGACTAAAAGCTAAAGGGAAGGGATGAAGGCAGAGGGATCCTGAGAGTAACACACAATTCACATCGAAATACATTGATTATGCCGTGAACTTGCGCAAGGTAGCCTGACGAAATTACTCTTCTTGCTAACCATCAGATGAGTTCCGATGGTGCAACCTGTCCTAAGCGATAGGCTACCACTTGAGAAAACACTCATAAAACGTAATCGCAAATTAATAAGACCGGGATGATTTTGACTGCACAATATTAGGCATAATATTAGGCCATGCTATAGACTATTTAAACTAAAATGAAATAGAAGGTTATTTAGGGCTAGGGGGAGCTCTGCAGAGAAACCTGCGAGGAAAAAAGCTAAGACAGCAAAGGAGATCAGAAATTTCGGACCTCCCAATTGTTTCTGCAGCCTATAAGTGATTGCCCTGACAGGATGCGATGCGAGCGACCATTAGCGATAAAATCAGTTTAATTACATTGTTTTCAATTGGAGTGTCCTGACTATACGTGACTCGATTCAGTGCTGTGCATCGTGGTGCAACTTTTGATGAACGCCTCGTTTCTATTTACCTTCTGTCGCTCGTGTTGCTCTGCTATTTTGAATGAGCCTCCGCGACCGATTAGGCCTAACATACACACATTTAATACACTTGAACAGTGTTAGAATTGTTTTTATATTCACTGGAAATTATATGGACCTAGCAGTACAAATATCAAACATCTAGGCCTACCTATTAGGGATCGACCGATATGTTTTTTTCAGGGCCGATACCGATATCAATTATTACCAAAACAGGCCGATAACCGATATGTAAAACCGATATTTCAGTTGTCAAAAAGGGGGGTAGATAGTAGCCTAGGCTATGGCGATATGCTGAAAATTTTCGTTCAAAAGCATTTAATTATGCTAACTTTGGCTATGGTTGGAGACGCTTTACAGACAAAGTAGCGCGTTTCATTCTTTATCCATTTCAGTATCGGCTTATCGGTGGAAAAAATTACCAATAATGATACCAATTATTATAAAAATGCTAAATATCGGCCCTAATAATCGGCCTGGCTGATAATTGGTCGATCCCTACTACCTATCATTACTACACAAAGCACAAATGTTTTCTGTTGATTGATCTGTTATCAGAGATTTCATTAGCCATATTTGAAATATAGAGGGTGTTAACGTTAAAGGATCTCTCTGTTGACGTTCAAACAAAACGTAAAGGTTATGAATATAACCACGGTTCTCTGAAGGAGAACACAAGGCGTTAACCAATGGGAATACATTCCACGATCATGTGAATGCAACTGAAGTCCTCTTACAGGTCCTGTTGGCGAGAAAATGGCTCCGCTATAATAAGCCGCCGCGGCCAACAACAATCACTCTAGCCATTCTGAAGTGACGTAAACACAAGTCACACGCTCCAAGACTAGACGGATAGAAGGGTTAACGCATCGTGTTCTCCTTCAGAGAACCGTGGTTATGTTCATAATCTTTACGTTCTTTTTCAGTCGAACTACTCGGCATTAACCAATGGGAAAACACACTCTTACTTTACCCGGCTAGGCCTGTGGGCAATATGCAATCATGAGAGAACAGGCAAACCAGCGTCCACAGGTGTATGGAGTATGTTTGTGTCAGTGTGCTGTCTAAGATAATGCACCTCAATTCCTATCAATCTTATGTGTATACCTCCAGGGTGAAGTATGCCGTCTGTGTACACTATCACTACTGGTGAAATACTGAACACCCAGAGCAGAGCTGTGTTTTTTTTGCAGTGTATTTAGGGCACTGGCAGCAAGCAGATGATGAGTTTGTTGTATGTGACAAAAAATGTTTTAGCTTAGAAACCGTGTAACATCGCAAGTTTGGCTACCTTCACCACTGCAGTAGCCTACACAGGCCAACAGTGGTGGCTGAAGTATTCCCAAAGCACATATACAACAAAATTAAGTCTGTTATTAAAAAATACAGTGTTATTTTATTCCATACAACAAAGTAATTGCGGAGGGAATCAAACCTAAATGCGGCTTTAGCATACAACATTATAGCGAATGTTACCAACAAACTTTACACCTAAACGTGTGGCTTGTTTTTCTTCTTCCCTGTCTTCTTCTGGCCCTGACTGTGGGTGGGGGTGCTGATGGGGGTGGTGGTTGTATCCTGCTTCTCTGTGTTGCTATTTGTCTGACTGTGGGTGGGGGTGCTGATGGCGGTGGTGGTTGTATCCTGCTTCTCTGTGTTTGCTTGACTGTAGGTGGGGGGGGTGGGGGTGTTAGGGTTGTTGCGTTTGGGGCGTTTGGGGGTGGTGGGGAGGTTAGGGTTGTTGCTTCTCTTCCTCTTCCTCAGCTGCTGCTCCTTTGTTGAGGATATTTTTTTCATCATGGGGGTGGTGCAGGTGTGGGGGGGTTCTTGGTGTTTTAAGCCCCCAATGTTGTCTTCAAGGCCTATGTGGGTGGTGGGGTAGTTGGGGATGAGGCTTGTGGGGGTGGAGCGGGAGGGGCGTTTGGGGGTGATGGGGGGGTTAGGGTTGTTGCACCTCTTCCTCTTCCTCGGCTGCTGGTCCTTTGTCGAGGATAGGTTTTTCATTATGGGGGTGGTGCAGGTGGGGGGGGATTCTTGGTGTTTTAAGCTCCCAACGTTGTCTTCAAGGCTTATTTGGGTGGTGGGGTAGTTGGGGATGGGGCAGGTGGGGGTGTTGCAGCTGGGGGTTGTGGGGGTGTAAGGGTTGTTGCATCCCTGCCTCTCCCTCAGTTGCTGGTCCTCTGTCGAGGATAGGTTTTTCATTATGGGGGTGGTGCGGGTGGGGGGGGGTTGTTGGTGTTTTAAGCTCCCAAAGTTGTCTTTAAGGACTAGCTGCCTGGAAGGTGCTAGGATTGGACTTGGGTTAGGATTAGGTGCCATTAAATCGGTGGTAACGCTGCCTGGAAGACAACGTTGGGGGCTTAAAACACAATCGAGCCTCAGCTGCTGGTTCTCTGTTGAGGATAGGTTTTTGCGGGTGGTGGGGCGGTTGGGGATGGTGGGAGGGGTGGTGAGGGTGGTTGCCAATGTTGTTATTATGACGTACAACGAATACCCTGATAGAATCAAAATGGACAAAATTAGCGTCACATATATTAAATTGATTGCCGCTTTCTTATCAGACTTTTTGTCCTTTTCATCCATTTCATCATTCCTTGCTACGGCTGTGTCATGTGAGGCCTTTATCTCCAAATTTTGTGAGGATTCACATGGTAATTGTGAAGACTTGTCCTCTTGCTTTTCAGTGTCTCCTTCTAAACCACTGAAGACTTCATCAGGCAGGCTTATCCTCTTCAGTGAGTTTTCAACAGAGGGGGAGATTGGTTTCAGTGACTCAATTTTTTCATTTACTTTCCCTTCATTTAGCTTATAGTTAATATTTTTATTTGCTTTCCTTTCCAATTCCTTACAGCTTTCAACCTCTTCCTTGAGAGAGATGATTTTTTTATTTGCTTTCCTGTGCAATTCCTTATAGTTTTCAACCTCTTCCTTTAGATAGTTAATGTCTTTCTTTGCTTTTCTGTCTGATTCCTTACAGTTTTCAACCTCTTCCTTGAGAGAGTTCATTTCTTTCTTTGCTTCACTGTTCAATTCCTTATAGTTTTCAACCTCTTCCTCCAGAGAGTTAATTTTTTCATTTGCTTTCCAATCCAATTCTTTATAATTTTCAACCTCTTCCTTGAGAGAGTTAATGTCTTTCTTTGCTTTTCTGTCTGATTCCTTACAGTTTTCAACCTCTTCCTTGAGAGAGTTCATTTCTTTCTTTGCTTCACTGTTCAATTCCTTATAGTTTTCAACCTCTTCCTCCAGAGAGTTAATTTTTTCATTTGCTTTCCTATCCAATTCCTTACAGTTTTCAACCTCTTCCTTGAGAGAGTTAATTGTTTTATTTAGTTTCCCCTCTAATTTCTTATACTCTTGCTGAATCAATTCAAGTTCTTTCTTGGTATGAATTAACTCTGAGTGCTCTGAGTTAACTGAGTGCTCTCTGAAATTGGAAATTGCCACACACAACAAGATGAGCATGAGCAGGCCCAGGCCCAGCTTGCCTCTCGGACTGCGTTTCCCATGTTGCTGCAGGAATTTGGCGACAGCTCGCACTGCATCATCATTACAAGGGCATCTCATCAGTCCGTCATCACTGAACAGGCAGTTCACAGTGATGCAGCCAGGCCGCTTCATGAACCTCTTTGTGTCAGGCAAAGTGTAGTTACTGTCAAATGTGTGGTGAAGCACTACCAATGCTAAAGGTTTGCCCTCTGTGGAGGAAAAATAACAAAGAGTGAATGATGAATGCCCAGAGGAAGGGCAGCAGTTTAATATGACATTGTCTGGTCAATCTGTGTTGGTCGTATAGTACCTGGAATGGCCCGCAACGCTGCCTCAATGTCCGTTCCGACTCGAGACGTGACTGGACAGAAAGCGAGGATGACGTCGCAGTCTGTGATGTTAGACACATTTTTGCACGAACCCCAAGGGAGACGTGACTTGAAGCTTTTGTGGGTGTTCAGTGTTTCACCAGTAGTGATAGTGTACACAGATGCCATACTTCACCCTGGAGGTATACACATACTGTAAGATTGTTACGAAATGAGGTGCATTATCTTAGACAGCACACTGACACAAACATACTCCATACACCTGGGGACGCTGGTTAGCCTGTTCTCTCATGATTGCATATAGGCCACAGGCCTATGGGGAGCAGTTAGACGCTAGAGTAAACAGCAGGAGCGTGTTCGTGTGGACAATTTGGAGTTTTCGTGACTGGTCCAGGATTCCTACACAGTGGACCCTCCTTGTTTTGTTTCCGTTGTTGAAATTTGTGAAGGGACCTCAACTTACTTTTTAAAAACAAAACTGAACTGCGGATTAACCTAACTGCTTGGGCTGTCCCACCGAATGGGTCAGAGTCACTTGTTTTGCACACTACAGATTTGAGACTCACTAGGCAAGTTTTCACAACAGCACATTCATATAAGAAACAGTAAGAAATATCTGTGAATGTACATAGCACAGCTGGAGTGGTCAGTGTGCCACCAACCCGGACATTAACAATAAAATCATAAATCTCCTCTTACCCTAGTATCAAGGAGCACTTATGAAGTGTGCACACCATCAGATGGTGTGTGGGTAACATATAGGGTTGCCAATATATATATATATATATATATTTATTATTTATTTATTTTTTTCAAATGGTAATAATGACAGTCATTTTGTTTTTATTTTATACACTTCTTAAGAAATACTACCGATTTGATGCTGATGGTGCACTGTCACTTTAAGAGCATTGTCTACATGGTATTCATAATATTTTGCCAGCTCCATTCAAATAGCCTATGGCTAGTCGTTCACAAACTCTAACATTGTTTGTGCCACATTTATTAACAATGATAAGTATATTAAGTTGGTATAAACAACCTTCATTCCTGTGGAAATAGAAGCTTGTTGTGGAATAGCTTGATATTTTCTGTTTGCAATTAAAAGTGAATTATGAACCGATAGCCACCTAGCTATCTGAGTAGAAAGTGTTTCAATTGGCATAGCCTATTCATGTAAATGCTTAGTAAGGGAAGTTATTGAAGACTTCAAGACTCACCAATTCAATTCCATTACACAAAGGCAAAGACCACTCTTCATATTCTATCACAGTCCAAATCACAGTGCCAGCAGCCTATGTCGAAGTGCCCTCACATTTTATAAATGGTCAGTAGCCAATTGTGAACCGGATAACTCCGCAATCTCCTCGCGTTGTTTTCGTTGTTCTCATGATTTCCTTTTAAAAGTTTCTTATATTAAAAAGGTGAAATCAATTACCAACAATGACAAGCCAGCTGGAAACGTCCACCCTCTCTCCCTCTCGTTCCCAATTAAAACGAGCAGCATAACGTTCAAGTTAGATCTGGTGCATAGGCTAATGTAGACTGAGAGGACCCAAAAAGTATCATCGTTATTTAAGATGCTGTTGCTGCATTTTGACATTGTAATCAAGAGTGAAAAGCAGTTTGCAGTAAAGCTTCTCTTGGTAAATTGTGGTGCCTCTCTGTCCTTTGGTGTCGTGCGCACAGTGCGAGATGCGCGTGGTTGCGGCGGCACTGGACACTTTGTGCGTTTACAGTAGCCTAGTTAGGCTACAGTAACAAGGCCGCTGAGCTGTGATTGAAAATCGGGACTGGAGCTGTCCCTGACGGGACAAATCAAAATCACCCAAAACACGGGATGTCCCGCACAATTCGGGACGGTTGGCAACCTTAGTAACAAACACCTTAGCTTGAGACATTAATTGAATGAAATTCAATTTAATTCAATTAATGTTTCAATTATGGGTTGAAGTCGACTGCATGTCTGGACTATTGTGCTGGGTAATTAATCTACACACCATTATTTTCCTAATATAGCTCAGAGATGATTGTGCTTTGTACAGATACACATGCGTGCAAATAAGAGTCTACACCACCAACAGAAGAAAAAGTTTACTAAGTAGGACAGCCTCTGAGGTGGACATTAGTGCTACAGTTGTTTTTTAAATTAATTAATCAACTGAAACCTGATAAAGGAACATAACCGTATCCTTGCAGTGCCATCATAGACTCATCTTCATGCCTGTCATAACATGGACTCTCAAAGACATTCAGGGCCATATGTATCCTACGTACATTTGCGAACGTCCACAACTGAATGGCAGAGCCTATAGCCTACAGTACAAGCGCAGTTGAATGAAGTTAACTGATGCCAACATTAAAAAGAATCAAACGTTTAGCGATCATGAAATAATACCATACATAAGATGTCAACAAACATGGAGATAATGAAGATGAAAGTAAGACATTCGAAAGGCCAACATTAAGGTTACTTTTGATAGTACAAACACATACAAAATTGGTGCTCTAAATAGTGACTCTGATGTCTTTGAAAGGTTCTCTTATTGACGCATTGAACTGCAATTTGGATTAACACCAAAGATGGTTGATTACGAAGATACTTCATGAGAGGCATTTCCTGTCCCTGGAAATTCATGCAAATAGGGTAGCAGTACACGCCCCCGCACTGATCGGCTCTCTTTTTAACATTGAGGTCTATGGCAGAATCCAAGAATTTCCCAGAATTTGTCAAAGCCTTATTTTTCTGAGCAATGGATGCACATTTCGGACACGGTATCATGATCTCCAAACCCTCCTCCCTATTTCAGTAAAATGTCGTGATAGTATGACCCTCCAGTCGGGAGAAAATCAACATTAATGAAGGTGTACACCAAGTTTATTTTGTACTCCGGCTTGTCTGGCGTGGAACCGAGGCGTTCAAACGTAAGTCATACGTCAGTGACACGCCCCTGTGCAGGCGGGAACTGAACCAGAGCCCGTCTCTGACTGAACTCCACTTTGCCCTCATAGACATGAACTAGGACGACCCATCTTGCTACGCATTCATTATCTTTGTTAACACCTGCTTTTACAAGGCGGAAGTATTTAGGCGCAGAATAGTGCGCTTTCAGGAGCAGTCTTTGTAGGCTACATACCGCGGAATACATAATTAAGCGCTCTTTACTCTTCCCCTCCCATCTTTTTACGCTAAACTCCCACTTTCCCCTGGATCCTCACATGAATCCATATGCATCACAAGAAAATCGGAATTTGCCATTTTCAGCTTCCGCGACAGGCAGTTTGCGCTTTTACATCATTACGGCCTGTTTGTAGCCTACATGCAATGATTTTACACGCACGTTGCGAAACAAATACGCCTGAAGTGGGCGCAAAAGCGTTAGTACATCTGGCCAACAGTATCATAATACATTAAGCGTACCTTTTGGTTGGATATTGATCTACCTTCGTGATGTTGAGTTTGTTGTCATTCTTTTAGGTAAACTTAAGCTTTTAGTTCTTCTTAAGTGCTCACGGCATGACATGGCATGCCCACAGTAATGTGACAAGCCCGGGTTTGTTCAGTAGTCTCGTCTTCCTGATGGACTGCTCCTCCAATGAGGTGTTAGCTTTCATCCGCTGTTCTGTTTGAGGAGCGTTGTCATTGGTGCTTTAATTTCTGGGAATCAGAAAGTGAAACTAATCCTGTGTTGCTCCCTGAATTCACTCCCCGTTGTGCTTAGTGTTATGTTTCCTCATTGTTTTGGTTCCATGACTGCATTAGACGCAAGCGGAGTGCCTAAAACCCCCCTTAGCTGTTCTAAAATCAGTGTAGGCCTAACCTAAGGACTCGAGTGGCTTATTGCTTTTCTAAAACGGTTCCTTCAAAAATGACATTGTCTTTATAAATTGATTTATGGCCGGTGGCACAATACTATAGACTTTTTTTGCCCAACAGTTTAATGCTTAAATCAAAGCACATTCAGTATCAAGGCTAACTGTTAAAATCACTGTGCTTGAATTGAGGAGTGGGGCGATATTTGGAAGTAGGCAAGTAGGCCTAATATTACATTTTAAAAGAATGTCTGATAGCCTGACTTCACAGAAAATGTCCTTGCTTTAAGCCCTGTAATAAACTAACCTATGTGTGGTGCTACCAACTGCATGACAGGCCTATATATATTTTCCTAGTGTCTCTGGTAGCCTATGTTATTTCACAAAATGTTTCAGTAATTTAGGCTACATATTTGGAAAAGGCAGTTAGATAGTGTTGGACATGAAAATCCTTTTTTTATCAACTAGTTCTAGCCTATTATACAGGGGAGACATTGATTCATAACATCTGACTAAATTTATCCTATAAGGCAGTGTTTCCCAAACTTTTTTTCTGGGGACCCACTTAAAAATGACAGACTATCGCGACACATCTCACTTCAGATCTAACATGCAACCTGCATGCAATCATATTGTTTTAGGCCACAGGTTCTCAAACTTTTCTTGGGGGTATGCTTGCATGCTCTTCAGCATAGTAAGCTGTTCCTATATTTCTAAAGAGAGACGTTGTAGGCTACGTTGATAGCCTATTTGTGGAGGTTTCTTTATTTGGATTTCTTATTAAGTTGAATGCGCATTATTTTCCTCTGGAGTTAAACGTTTGTTTGTAGGCTGTGACAAGCTTTGTTGTAAAAATGTGAAATGAATAAATATCAGAACAAGAGGCTTTTGCAATAGTCAAAAGATAATGCACCTTTATTGTAGCCTAGAGTTTGCGAGGTGGAAAACGAGAGGAAAGTGTTTAAAATGTCCATTTAAATAGTAGGCATTTGCAGGGGTGGGTAGTAGCCTAACGCATTACAAGTAACGCGCGTGAGTACAAAAAAAGTAGCCTATTTTTTTGAGGAACGGCAACTTTCCTTTTTCAAAATGGTGCTTCTAGTCTTACTCAAGTACATTTTTGAGCCAATAATCTACTCTTTACTCCACTACATTTTCAATTGCCTTTAATGTTGGTTTCCTCAGCCATGTCAGCTAGCCTCAGACTCATTATCTGCTATGGCTGCTAGCTTACCAGAGCAGACTAGCTTACCATGCCAGTGACGTAGCCGATTGTTGAAATCCAACATGGCTGCGCCCGTGTAACAACAATAACACTTTCACCGTACAATTTTATCCCCTTTAATAAATTCAGCCATTTTAATCATTGTACCAATGAGAAGAAATATAATTAATCTGTTATATCACCTTTACTTCAAATTCCAATTCAGTTCATCTTTAAAGCAGTAATAGAGTACTAAAGTGAAAACGTTGCGTTGTCCTGGCAACCAGATTTTCTTTTCTAAACAACCGAACCAGAGATGGCATTTTCCATTGCTTCGCTGTGTTCTTTCTTTTAAAACGAGAATAAATCAATTTCAAGAGGTAAAAATCACTAGATCGAAACATGTCGAGGCTTTTATGTATTTTTCCAGGGTATAGAAAGGAAAAGTTTGTGCTAGTATGAAAGATAAAGTTTATAACGTAACGGTAAATTTGCCTAATCTGTTCTGATTACAGTACATAACGTTATTACCAAAGATTCTAAAACAGAGCTCTGTTCTAGAATCTTTGGTAATAACGTTATGTAATCAGATTAGGCAAATTTACCGTTACGTTATAAATTCTAGAGCGGAGCAAGATAGATCAGTTACGTCATAGGAATCTTTGGTTATTACTGTCAACCGGGGTGGCTTTGGACACTTTTTTTTTTTAAAAATTGAAATTTATTTACAAACCTGAAAAAAAATCGGCGAGTAGGCTATGAGACTCTGACTGATGATTGCATTCAGGAAGCATTGCACCATGTCGACAGCAGTTTACACCGTGGTAGTTTCAGTTTTTTTAATAAAAAATGAAGACGATCTATTCTCAATAATTGCTTCAAACATCGGAGAGGCAAACTGCTTATCAACTTGCAAAAAAAACGTTCATTTTCTATAAAACTTTGGTCTGGCATAGTATTTCACAATGTTAATTTGGTTTGTGTAGAACAGAAAATTGGTTGCTACGGAAACGTGATGTCACACTTTAGTACTCTATTGGCTGCAAGGTAATGTGGATATGGATGTCCAAAAAACCATGAGGGGGCGCTAAATCTGCCAAAACTGACCATTTTATTCTCCAGCCTAATTATGGGGTTGTAATTGGGCTTATGCAATAACATCTGAGCATTTTTTGGACAGACCAAAGTTGCATACCTTCTGTGTTAACATCATAGAACAAGATAATGCTCCCTTCAACCATTCTATGACTCCCTGAACACAACTTGAATCACTTCACTCAGTTCTTGAAGAACCATTCCATCTGCATTCCATCTGCTGCTTAGCTTGGCTTATTTGCCAGATAGCTAGCTGATGAATGTGGAGAAATGTTTGAGTTAGTCCATGTCATCAAGTAGCCTACTGAAAAAAGACCAAGTTACAAACCAGCCAGAAAACAGGGGATACTACCTGGCCACTATGAAACACAAATGTTAAGCTTCAGTATATGGTAAAATGGCACCTAATCCCACTTGTTGTCTGACAGATGCAGAACTACAGTGCATTCTCCTCCAAGCACTTTGGTATGATTGGAGCCATACAGTAGTGCACAATGTCCCCATATATGTTGCTCCACTACATTATAAGCCATTATACACCTCAAAGCATAGCACGATAATCATGCATGCAGACTATTATTTCTGTCAGTCCACATGTTATGTATGGTATGTCTTTACAACTGAACGAAAATGCCACCCCCCCCCCCCCCAACACACGCACACACACACACATTACAGTATAAACATTACATTAGATAAAAATATACAGTTATTTGTTATACCAATATAAAAGTGATAATATTTTTTAGACCATTAGTAATTAAACACTGTAAAGTGTTCTATAATCATGCTCCCTCCCCTTCTACAATGTAACCAAGATGGCAATCATTGAGGGCGAAAAGTGAAAACTTTTTGACTGTTATGAGTTCACCATCCATGTACTTGCAGCGCACTTTGTCATAATTATCAGTGTGAATGCACTTGTGTGAATGAATACACAGTGCTAGTGACAAACCAAAGCCCTATTTTTTAAAGTAAGTAAATTAAATTTTAACTTTGCAGCTTATAATTGTATTGGAGTAATATTTGACAATGTGTATCAGTACTCCATCTCTGTGGATTGACATAGCATAGCTGGAGTGGTCGATGTGCCACCAACCTGTACATAAACAATAAAATCATAAATATCCTCTTACCCTAGTATCAAGGAGGACTTATGAAGTGTGCACACCATAAGATGATGTGTGGGTAACAAACACCTTAGTTTGAGACTACCTGTATGGATTCCAGTTGCTGCTACTGGAAGCAACTAGAATCCATGCATTATTCCACGGAATCCACAGAATTATTTCTGGAATCTGATCCCTTATCATACCTGTTCATTCGTACTCGTCGCTCGACTTATCGTGACTAAGTTCAAGATGGCGGCGAACGGTAAACTTCCTGAAGGCTTTTTCTCTGCAGTTCTCAATGTCTCAATGTCTCGTTTTAAATGTCAGGGCCCTCAGAAGTCTACCAATGAAGTGTGGAGCTACTTTGAGCCTCGTAAATGGTGTAAAACGGTGATTTATTTGTATGGCTAGGCCGATGCCCGAGGCACCCCCTTTGAAAATCTGTTGGTAGCATCGGCTAACTAGCGCCAGATTTCGGAGTGCAGGGGACAACACGAGATGAGCTATGAGACATACGTTCACACTCGGTATCATGTTTCAACACACTTTAGGTCAATATCACACCGGAATTCTCCTTTAACAGGTGTCACCTTTACATTGTTAAAAGCTGCTAGGCTAGTTGCTCAGGAGCTACTCTATTGATGTTGTCTATGTGAAGAGATCAAACTACCAATAGACTTGCTTAAAATTGTGTTAGGAAAAAAATGGTTGAATACCACTGTAGGTTTTTATGGGCTGTTTAATATGCTATAATCAATTAATGTAGTATATATTAAGTCTCAATTTATCAACTGCCTATCTACCATTTTTGGGGGCCCAGAATTATTTTGTTTTTGTACACTCTGTAGGACACTGAAAGTAGTAAGGGTCTAAATATGCCTCTGTAAAGTCTTACACATGGTCTTGCTTTTTACTTAGTAAGTTTTTATTGGTGATAAAGACAGAGCTAAAGTAAGGAATGAGGGCAGAGGGATCCTGATAGTAACACAAAATTCACATAGAAATATAGCTGCAAGCAGCAATGAGGGGGCCAAGCAGAATAGGCCGGAGTAGCCACGGTGACAAAATAGAACTTAGCAGACACCCGTGATCAACACTTTCAACAAGTGTCACATCAAAACATAGCTGATTTTGTAGGGCTGAAACAGGGCTGAGTATTGCCACTGCCTCCGCCAGCCAGCCCCCCACCTAATCACCCCTGCCCGTCCCACCCCGTCCTGCCCCGCCCCGCCCTTGCATGCACACATTAGAATGAACTGGATGGAACATGTTGTCATCAGTTTCACATCAAAAAATGATCATCAAAGATTGATAAAACACATCAGAAACTACAGATCAAAATGCAATATTGCTAATTGTATTTTATTGTATTGTAATTGTATTGCTAATTGTAATTTGACCCCTACAGGTCAAAGGTCACCACATTTTTTGAGCGTCCTCCTAATAGGGTCATGAATATATGTAGTAAGTTTGGTTATGATACATGGCAGGGTTGCTGAGATATGAGCTCACTTCCCGTTTTGCGGCTTCGCCACCAATTTCGATTGGCTGTTACGGGCGAAAGCTTTTGTCAATTGTTCCAGAGAGCAACATATTGATAGGTTATGGCCTGAAGATGGTCTGTGCCAATTTTGGTGAAGATCAGATAAAATTTGCGACCTGTGAAAACTTTTTGATGTTTTTGATTAAATCCAACATGGCGGCCAAATCAATTACGATGACATCACAAGTTGGCCTGGGTCGGCCTAAGGACCTCCAACAGTATTACCAGACACCACTAGTACATTTTAATTCCAAACACATCAACAGCTACAGGCCAACATGCATTTTTGCTAATTGCAGCGCCCCCTAGAGGTCAAAGGTCACCACATTTCTTGAGCGTCCCCCTGATTGGGTCCTGAGTCCATGCACAAAGTTTGGCTTTGATACATGCAAGGGTTGCTGAGATACAAGCTCACTTCCTGTTTGGCGGCTTTGCCGCAAATTTCGATTGGATATTACGGGTGAACGGTTATAGTTCCGAAGACAAAACACCACAACTTTTGTGAGGCTTGGTCTGAAGATCATGTGTGTCAAGTTTGGTGACGATCGGACAAAATTTGTGACCTCTTTGTTAGTTTCACTTTCACTATAATCCAATATGGCGGAAAATCCATCATGGCGGAAAATTACGTCATAGGGTGCGTTGAACTCGGCTTGGTCCAAGGATTCCAACGATACCTCATTTTTGACAATTGGGCCTACGGGTCACAAGTTACGTGCGTGAACGCACGTCCAACTTTGGCCTGTTGGTGGCGCTAGAGCACTTGAGGTGCCGGCATGAAACTTGGTGAAATTAATCATTGGACTGTCCCTAATCAGTGTGCCAAATTTCACAACTTTTTACCAGGCGGTTCTATGGGCTGCCATTGACTTCAATGACAGAAGTGTAATAATAGGGAAGAAAACATAGAAACACAATGGGTGCCTTCGCAGCTTCGCTGCTTGGCCCCCAAATACACTGATTGCATATAACATATTAGATTTCACACACAGCTGGGGAAAACTGGAAAATGCATAATAACAGATAAGTACAAAAACGGACAAATCACTTAGTCTTAGCTCAAAGGATACTACATCTACTTATATCTGTTCATATATATCCTGTGGGAAACTACACATTAAATGGCGTCACTGGAATTCTGTCAATCGTGGCTTTATAACACTCACTACTCGCAATGGGACTATTGTATTTTCTGTGTTTGTTGAGCGATGCGAGCAAACATTAGCTATATAATCCGTTTAATTGCATTGTTTTCAATTGGAGTATCCTGACTGGACGCGACACAAAGCAGTGCTGTGCAGTAGTGTTGCGTGGACCAGCTTATGACCTGCGGATCGGGCGGGTGCGGGTGAGATTTACAGGTAATATTGCGGGTTGCGGGTAGGTTTGCCTCTGCAACGCCTCTGCAACACATTTTGAGCCTCCCCTGTCCCATCCTCATTTTGAGCCTCCTCTGGCCTCGCCTCATTTTGAGCCTCCTCTGGCCTCGCCTCATTTTGCGCCTGTTGCTTGTGTTGCTCCGCTTTATTGAATAAGTCAATATCACATGGAAGATAAGATAGAATATAATAGTGATAGACACAACATAGTGATACAATCAAAAGGGGCAAAATGAGCAGCAGATATATTAAATTACTTGTCTCTTTCTCATCAGGCTGTTTATCCTTTCCATCCATTGCATCATTCCTTTCTACGTTTGATCCTGTGTCATATGAGGCCTTCATCTCCAAATTTTGTGAGGATTCAGATGGTAATTGTGCAGATTTGTCCTCTTGCTTTTCAGTATCAGAGGTCTTTTCAGAGGGGGAGATTTGTGACTCGAGAGAATTACATTTTTCATGTACTTTCCCCTTAGATTCCTTTAAGATTTTTACCTGTTCCTTGAGAGAGTTCATTTTTTAATTTGCTTTCCTGTAAAGTTCCTTATAGTTTTCAACCTCTTTCTTGAGAATGTTATTTTTTTCATCTGCTTTCCTGTCCAATTCCTTATAGTTTTCAACCTCATTCTCGTAAGAGTTAATTGTTTTATTTAGTTTCTCTTTTAATTTCTTATAGTCTTGCTGCATCAGTTCAAGTTCTTTCTTATGAGTTAACTCAACTGCTTGCTCTATGAAATTGTAAATTGTGGAAATTGCCACACACAACAAGATGAGGATGAGCAGGCCCAGGGCCAGCTTGCCTCTCAGACTGCGTTTCCCATGTTGCTGCAGGAACTTGGTGACAGCTCGCACTGCGTCATCATTACAAGGGCATCTCATCAGTCCATCATCACTGAACAGGCAGTCCACAGTGATTGAGTCGGGCTGCTTCATGAACCTCTTTGTGTCGGGCAAAGTGTAGTTGCTGTCAAATGTGTGGTGAAGCACTATGGAATGATCCACAACGCTGCCTCAATGTCAGTTCCGACTCGAGACGTGACAGGACAGAAAGCGAGGATGACATCACAGTCTTTGCTGTTAGACACATTTTTGCACAAACCCCAAGGGAGATGTGACTTGAAGCTTTCGTGGGTGTTCAGTGTTTTACCAGTAGTGATAGTGTGCACAGACGCCACACAGACACACACAGACACACACACGCACACACAAACCACAGTCTTCCTGTGTGTGTGTGTGTGTGTGTGTGTGTGTGTGTGTTTGTGCGTATGTGTGTGTGTGTGTGTTTGTGCGTATGTGTGTGTGTGTGTGTGTGTGTGTGTGTGTGTGTGTGTGCGTATGTGTGTGTGTGTGTGTGTGTGTTTGTGCGTATGTGTGTGTGTGTGTGTGTGTGTGTGTTTGTGCGTGTGTGTGTGTGTGTGTGTGTGAGAGAGAGACTGTATATCATGTCACTATTCCTCTAACTCCTATAGGCCTAACTTACAGCTACGTGACTGCATGTGGTGTGTGTGTGTGTGTGTGTGTGTGTGTGTGTGTGCATGCACAAATTCAAATGAAAGTAGACATCCACAGCATTGTAGCCTTGTACAGCCTCGTATAACCGCTTTCATTTTGTGCCTTTAGTCACGTAGCTCTGACAGCTAGTTTCATGGCCCTTCCTGTCAAGGGTTTTCAGCTTTTGTCAATTGGGTGCATTTGAATTTTTCTACCCTCAGTAAATGTCTGAGGTGAGTTTAACAGGTGTCACCTTTACATTGTTAAAAGCTGCTAGAAGAGATCAAACTCCCAATAGACTTGCTTAACATTGTGTTAGGAAATAAATGGTTGAATACCAGTGTAGGTTTGTATAGGCTGTATTGTAATATGCTATAATCAATGAATGTAATATATAAGTCTCAATTATTAATTGTCACCAGACCATCTAGCATTTTATGGGGCCAAGAATTATTTTGTCATAGGGCCCACATTTTTTAGGGGAAAATCGCATGAGGTATGTTGGGCCTAAATGAAATGGGCAAATCTGTGACAGTTGTGAGACGGTAACTGTCAGTCATGTGTCAGTCATACAAAGCCATTTAATGTTGAATGTGAGGATTACAGTCTTCTCTTTTTCAGATTGGCCATTACTTTGCTCATAGCTCTGTGTATATTCAGACCTGAATCATTTCTGTACGCTCTGTACAGAGCACTATATGAACGTAGTACAGGTCCAGATATGCCGGTGTAAAGTATACACAAAGTCTTGCTTTTTACTTACAGTATTAACTTGTTATTGGTGATAAAGAGCTAAAGGGAAGGAATGACGGCAGAGAGATCCTGAAAGTAACATAATTCACAGAGAAATACACTGATTATGTGTAACAGTGCACTGACAGGCAGATATTACATTGCACACACAGCTGTGGAAAACTGGAAAATTCATATTAACAGATCAGTTCAAAACGGACAGATCACTTGGTCTTAGCTTAAAGTATACTACACCTACTGATATTTCTGTTCATATATCCTGTGAGAAGCTATTAAACACTTGAACGCGATGGTGGAATGACAAGATGCGATGTGAGAGAACATTATGGTTATGGTTATGGGATTTGGCAGATGCTTTTGTCCAAAGTGACTTACAAATAAAACAATTAAATTGTTAAAGAGCGATTAAAATCAGTTGAATTACATTATTTTCAATTGGAGTGTCCTGAGTGTACACAATACAAAGCAGTGCTGTGCAGCACGATGCAACGCAACGTTTTGACTTTTGAGAGAACTTTTGACAGACGCCCTGTTTCTATATATTTTGAATGAGAAATTTGACATAATAGTAGGGCATATTTAACGGATTCAGTGTCAAAGTCAAGTCAAAGTCTGCTTTATTGTCAATTTCTTTACATGTCAAGACATACAAAGAGATCGAAATTACGTTTCCCACTATCCCACGGTGGAGACAAGACATATTTTACCAATTAGGTCCACAGACAAACATAACATTCAAGTAAACAATATAAAAAGTAATAATAAGATGGCACATACAATGAAGAAAATAAGAGCAGCAAAATTTGAGTTGAAATTGTGCAATTGTGCATACAGTAAACAGTCAATATAATAGTGCAAAAGTCAGGCAAATAAATGGCTGAGGTAGTTCTGTTTGACCTAAGTATGCAGGTGGCATAGTAGTGCAAGTTGTAAGTTGTAATGTAAGAGCAGCAGAAGTGTGTTCAGAAGTGTTTTCAGGACAACAGGACAACAACAACAAGTTGCAAAGTGTGCAAAGTGTTCAGTGTATACAGATAACACTGAATGCTATACAAGACTGTTGCTTGCTCAGATCCTATTAAAACACCCTTTTAGGCCTATACTGTGAACAGGTGGGCACCCATCATCGATTCAGTCAAGACACTGAACAGACAGCTGTTTTCTATTATGATGTATCGCCATGAAAAATAGCATAACAAATCATTTCCAAAGGAACATAGGACCAAAGGGACGGAGCAAAAGACCAAACGGGGCCAAAGGGATAGCCCTGTAACAGAGCCTACCTCTTTCTCATCAGGCTATTTATCCTTTCCGTTCCTTGCGTAAGTACTTACTATTATGTACAGGGCCAAACATAGGATCAAAAGGAGCAAAAGGTGCCAAAGGGACCAAGGGGACCAAAGGGATAGCCCTGTAACAGAGGCAAAACAAAAACAAAAAAAACTAAACCAAAAACAGTCTCCAAATAAAACGCACATCGGCCTGTTGCCTATAGGATCTACAATTAGGTGTTAACAATACTACTACGCTAGGTCGAAGTACTCCCAAGTGCTATTGCGCCACACATTGTAGTTCTCCTGTTTATTCGCTTGGAAAATCGCCACGTTTCATGTTGCGTGGCCGTAGACATTTCTATCAACTACTCGTGCAACAGTATTTAAGTCGGGAAAACGTGGATGTTTTTGATTACTTCTACGGTTAGTTACGGCAAAGCTCGCTAGCATAGCAACATGCTAACACAGTCCAGCCGCGCACCAGAGCGTTTGAGTGCACATACCGACACGGGAGAGGTATGACTCAACTCGTGAAAGTTAAGGTAAGAACATATATTACTACTGACATTGGGTGGCGTGTTCCTTTAAGGCAGTAAAAGCTCTCGATAAGAACCAAACCAGATTTTGTATAAAATGGCTGCTGAAAAATGGAAGGTTCATCAATCAAATTTTGAAGTATTAAAAAACATATTTTTTTTTAAAATGTGAAACAAGCGCCTTAGCTTGAGACTACCCTCCACATGGTCCTGCTTAAACTGTACTTTTCACTGTATTCATTTAATTAATGTTTTAATGTTATAATTAAACTACACACCAGCAAAAGTTGTAGAAGATTTTTAGAACAATACTGTACAGGAACAAATGAACACTGATTAATGAAACCAGTCCCTTTGATCACTGCTACCTAGACCTGCCTAGACACACATATGAGTCTATACACCACCAACAGAACAAATTATTCCATCAACTAAAACCTGATAGAGGAACATAACCGTATATCTGCCAACATAGAAAAGCCCTCCGCATGCCCATCATCTCATGGACTCTCACAGACATACTGTACAGTATCATGATACATGATAGATTAAAACATTCAACATACCTTTTGGTTGGATATTGACCTACAGAGGAGTGCACCTTTGGAATGTTGAGGTTTTTTTGTAATTGTTTTAGGTAAGCTTCAGCTTTTAGTTCTTCTGAAGTACTCTGACTTCATGGCATGCTCACAGTAATGTGACAAGCCCAGGTTTGTTCAGTAGACTTTTCTTTCTGATGGTCTGCTCAGCCAATGAGGCGTTTGCTTTCATGCTCTGTTCTATGAATCCACTTGTGCTTACTGTTGTTTCCTTATTCTTTTTGTTCCATGACCACAATTCCTTGCAACAATTACAAGTTCTTTTTTATGTATTAGTTGATGTATTCTTTTATTTTACATAAACACATTTTACAGAATGAAGAATATGCAAATCTAGTTAGTTTTTAACAGAATAAAACAAAGTATGTTTTATGAACCAGATTCTTCAAAGTAGTTTCCGTTTACCTTCATGACTGCTTTGCACACTGTTGACTTTTGGGAAACCGTTCTACCTAATTTAAGGAGTAATTCGCTGTTTCATTGTGTAAACCAAAACGAGGCTACAGGGTGCACTACCTATATCATTAATGCATTTTCGCCACCTCCTGGCAGATACATTGAACACAACAATCCTTTGGTTTGTGTACCCTGTAGCATTGGTTTACATTGACAGCCGCCTCAATAAGGCGAATTTTACAGAATGCCAAGAATGTGAAATGTTGTCGTCACAGCCAAAGTTGGCTGCTTTGAAGAGCAATATAAAACAATTTGCTTTGTTTGCACTCTTTTGTTTACCACATAACCCCATGTGTTATTTCATATTTTAGAGTTTTCAGTTTTGTTGGAGTGATTGTGTGTGTACACGTATATTTTTTTCCTATAGGGGAGTGGGGACCAAAAAGTAATATCTCTTTAGTGTACAGTGTAATTGTGAATTATTTTTTGCACAGCACTAATTTGCCTCTCGGAACCTCAACCTAATTAGACTGAGCTGTTGTGTAGAGGAAAATGTGATTGGAACATCGTGTAAGTCAGTGTTTAGGGTGTTTTCTGTAGTGACAGTGAATATATCTGCTATCCTGTCATCTGTGACCAGGGAAAAGACATGTCATACTCTGCAGGATAATAACCCAAGGTAGTATGTCGCTGCACAATTGGCAGATTATGCTATGGTGTCACAGACTGTTGGCTTATTTTTAGTGAAATGCCAGAAACATAAGAAATACAACAGAATGGACACTGTGTGGTTTAGTTATACTCACCTTGATATAATAATTGCATGGTTTTGTGATTATTTAAATACAGTAAATAAGTCCAACATTCGTCTTCAAATGTGTTGTTAAAAGTTTATCCTGGCACAAAACGTATTATAAACAGCAGCCTCAGTGGCAGTGCCATTGTGTCAGGAAAGGCAAAAAAACATATATGTGATTGCCTCTGATAAAATAATTTTACATCATACTACACATGCAACCTGGGGCTTCTATAAGCTTTCTTCTGTATTAACCACATTTAAGCTGAATCAGTGGTGAACAACATGGTCAGCATTATAATGAGGATTATCACCACCACGACCCAGGCAGAAACAACTGCCAGCAGAAGAACATATGTATTTGAGAAGCGGTCTCTCAGAGCAGACCTGTGACGGGGTGGAGCGTCAGACAGCAGGTCACACAGCAGGTCCAAGCAGACAAAAATGAGCGTGAGGGGCAACATGACACACTGCAGGACAAAATCCACCGCAGCCGTAAAATCGCTCTGAGCCGTCCCAGCAGGCTGCTGTGGCTGAAATTTGTCTTTAACAGTATCTACGGCTGCATCATTCCGAGGGCATGCAAACAGTCCCTCGTCTTCACTGAAGATGCAGTCCACGGTGGTGACATTGGGGCGCTGTACAAACCTACTTGTGTTAGGCACAACATAGTCTCTGTCAAAGGTGTGGTGGAGCACAGCCAGGATGACAGGTTTGCCTATATCTGTGAAATAAAGATAACACAGCTGATTAACTTGTGGAGTGAAGACACTTAACATAGCAAGTCCAACGTCTCCATGTTCTCATGTTCTTGTGATTCAATTTCTTTGAATTTTCCCTTGGGGATCAATAAAGTAGGCCTATCTATCTATTTATCTATCTGTTAACTTTACCTGGGATCCTCGTAAGGGCAGCCTCAATGTCAGTCCCCACTCGAGAAACAATCGGGCAGAAGGCAAGGATGATGTCACACTTTTGGATGTTTGGTACTTCATTTACCGACACTTTCTGAGCCACCAGGCGTATGAACTCTCTATGGGCGTTTGCAGTATTTCCAAGCAGAAGAATGAACACATTTGCCATGGCCGCTCCAGTCGGTGGGTGCTGCAGAGATAAGGCAGGAGTGACTCAACTGTAACTGCCATATGGTGCGCAGTGCACTCTATCTACATGTAATTCCCCAGAAATACACACAAAAACACAAAATACACTATAGAAGTATCCTTGCATAGCTTAGACAAGCAAGGTAGGCTATTGTGGTCTCAAATAATGTGCCAGTTGATTCGTGAATTATTAATAGCTTAGTAATTTTAGCTGTTAACAAGTAGGCTAGGCATGTGCATATTTTCCAGTAGGCACGTGCAGTGCTTAGATAGATAGATAGATAGGCTTTATTCATCCTGAGGAACAATAAACTTTGCTTCAAATGCGGATGTCTACACTAAATGCTGAATCCCACTGGGGATCTTGCTGATAGGAAACCAATGCGAGTTATGTAGCCTACCCCCGAGCTAACTGTAACTGTCACATTGTAGCCTAGTATTAACCCGATTGAAGTGGGCTATGCATGGCAGTCAATCCCAATTTTCCTTTAGATAGCAAGTAACCTCAGACTTACATTCGCAGTTCCGCGATATGTCAAAAACTAAGTTTATTTGAATCCTGTGAATGAAAACAACCCCGTCCTATCGGCCGTTCCCTGTGTAGCTTCTATATTTTGGTTTCACTTTCACTTAGGCTAGTGGTTATAAAAAAAACGTAGCGATTGCAGACGCTAATAAGCCATGTTTAGGTTATAGCCTACATACACTGCTCAAAATAACACTTACAGCTTTTCACAATTGCTAAAACACATTTTTTGAAACTCCACCTTTTTCTCCGTTCTCCTTGAGTTTCACATAATGTCCTCTAATCCTGGAATGTCCCTTGACATCTTTTCAAATTATCCTACTGTTCCCTTTGTTTGCGCATCAGCAAATTAGTAGGCCTGGTAAATGTTAGGTTAGCGGTTTCTACAGGGCAGGCTTACTGTACCGAAATTTGAAAAATGACTTCAAAACAGAGGTAGCCTGTACACCGAATGGTGATTTTTGTGTAGGCTACCATTACACTACTATAGTGCTGACTTTACTTTGAAATTTGTGTCTAGGCCTATTTGTAGGCTATACTAGTTTAACTTGTATGGCTTGTAGGCTACTCCTTTACACCTTTGTGTTTATGATTAGGTTATTATTGACTACCTACACCATCTTTTTTTTAGACCTATGGCCTACCATCCTCTTTCTGAACTAAGGCTACTTTATTATGCCATGATCTGGACAATTGATGTGTGTATGAAATGCTGTGTGTATGAAATGTAATGTGCACCAGCTCAGCCATATACAATTTGTGAAGTATTCATACACTTCTAAACAAATCTAAAGAAGAATCCTTACACATGACATAGCCCTATATGGCTCAACCTAAAACATTTTCCAGAAGAACAACCACTTTATAATGGGCCTATTTAGGATTACAGGCTACCAATATTTGGCATTTATCATCTGGCAATTGGTAGAGAATGTAGAAATACTGGACAAGATATGTTCAAAATCCCCAAACCAGGATAAGCAAAGTAAAGCAGTCATGCTGTCTGTTCATCACCAGCCACTGCTCTCAAATGTTACACATGAAGTTTTGCACTATATCTGCACTGTATTAATTAATTGTAGCTGCACTGGAAGCAAATACATGTGTCGCACCACTTGACACAGAAAGGCTGTGTTTTTTTCTTTACTTCCTGTTAAAAGAAGTAAAAAAGTCAGGGTGAGGTGCATGTACGTTTTGGCCTGTTTCCGTCCCCTGCTGTAATTAAATGTGCTATAAAAGGACTATAGAATACTGTTACACAGACACACAGACATACAAACAAAGACAGCGACTGTGTGTAAGGGAATACCGCCTCAGGCTGATGGGGAAGCCATCTGTAATCTCTAGCCAGGCCTTTTGCATTTGGGTCTCCAGAGCTGCCACAGCAGCGTGAGGTTTCTCTTGTGACTAGACATGCGTCCCTCCCCAGTCAGTGAGCAGCTTTTAGCTTAGCCTTGAGTGCAACTGAGGCGGGGTGTCGTGGGTGACTTGTGTGCAGTGTTTTGGAATTCATTTGGCCCACAGAAAAAGCAGCCAGCCAGATAATGTAACCCAGAACACAGATCATTCACATTTAGATGATTTGCTTCAGGCTAAGCTTTTCAATACTCTTACCACCTTCAAATCAAATCAGATCTTCATGGAGAGCGTCAGCTCACGCTTTGCCCCTGTGATACGCTGACCTGATTGAAGCCAGCTCATCGGAACCCTTCCCCCATTTTACAGCGGATACCTCCAGTTGAGTTGCTGGGGTTCAGCTATGATAGTGTTTGTGTCATGTGTTACATTTCTAACTGCCCAACTAACACATGGCATTAAATCCTTTAAGTCCGGGGGGTGTCTACCACACTAACCTCCATATGTTACAGACGTTTTAAGTCCCAGGAATTATGAGAAAATAGTCTGTGTGTGTGTGTGTGTGTGTGGAGAGGGGGGGTTGTGTTTGTGTGTGTGTGTGTGTGTGTGTCTGAAAGGTAGTTTTCTACAAAACTTCACTGCACACAAATGCATGCTCCCTCATTTCAGTCATAATGGTCCCTTAGCTTGAGGGGTTTGGCCACTGATCGTTTCAGCTGTCTAAATGGCATTTTGAGCGGTAGACTGCTGGCTATGGCCCATAGCTGTGACACCAAAGACTTCCGCAATTTTAACCATGGACTCCCCAACCTTTGACCCTAATCACACCCTTACTCGCCATAGCTATAAGATTTTTCACCAAAAACCACCAAAAGCAAGTTATATTCCCTCTTTCAGAATATATCACAGCATATTCTTATATGGAAACATTCTGACCCTGTAATTTCCTGCTCAGTGATCAGTCCTGTACCAAACCAAACCAAAAGTAAAAACTCTTATACAGCACTATATTTATGTTCATTCAACAATTCATTATACCCTACTGTATATCCTAGGCCATCTGCAACTCAAAAAATCTGCTAAATGAATAAACGTAATGTAAATGTAAATCACTGATCCTGATGTCTTAAGACTCTCACACCAGTAATACGGTTTAAGGCTCCCTAAACACCAGACCCCTCTCTCAGACGTAGAGAAGTTATTCCCCCAAGTTTCTCCCCTTCTCTCTGGCCTCATCCATTAGAAGAGAACATCTACTGCAATCTTTGAACTTGGTCACAGTTCCCCAGCAGCGTATGGCTGGCCTGATGGCTTTATGTAACAGAGACAGAGGGGAGGAGTGGTGGAGAGAGAGAGGTGTGATGAGGAGGAACTGATGATGCCTGCAGTCATACTCAGGTGATAGTGGGGATTCTTCCTCATTCTCTCCTCCTCTTCCTCCCCTGCTTTTATTATCACACTAATGGATACCCAGAGACCATTTGAATGACATGGTGACCCTGAGTGTGTGTGTGTGTGTGTGTGTGTGTGTGTGTGTGAGAGAGAGAATGAGAGAGAGAGTACATGGCTTTAGAACAAGGGCGTTGCATGATGTAGATATTCATTTTAAAAGACATTGTGTATGTGCTTTTGCTTGGCTGCTTTAGTGGTTACTCAGTGGACCAGTGGATCAGTTTGCATTTCATCCAGTGTACCCACAGGACCTTGTATGTAGGGATCTGGCATCTTAATTTAGTAACGACACCATAGGCCATATGCATCTCCACACAGGATACTTCTCCACAGAGAATAATTTGAGTGAGAAGTAGTGTATGAAGGTGTATTCCTCTTACGTAAGAGTGACTGCAAAAGACTGCGCTAGTTATTGGGTAAGACTGCATGCCTTCAAACCCTCATCAATATTTAAACAGTTCCCCACCCCACACTTGCTTTCAATGACTCACGCATCAGAGTCATCTACAGTACATCGCTCTATATGTCCCCCCATCACACTTTTTACCTTCCCCTCTGTTGTGAAGTGAAGCAAGTCTTTTGTTTTACATATATATATATATATAAAAGAATAAAGTATGTTCCTCTTTAAAAAACATATAGCGACTCTCTCACATAAGACAGTCACATAAGATGAAAAGCCTGTCTGAAATCCATTCCGCAGCAGAGATTTGTGTGACTACAGGAATCAAAATGCTGTCGTCTGTAAAGCGCTCTGCATCGATCCGCACCATCAGTGTGAGTTTTTTGCTCCGAGTCGCTGTAGCCTGATTCCCAAACAGCAGCAGATGCAGAGGCCACTGCTGTTTGGGAGCGAGGGAAGCTATAAATAAGCAGCTGCAAGTTGCTGGCTCGCGCTCGAGATGTTCGAGAGAGAGAGAGACAGAGAGCCCCCCCCCCCCCCCCCCCCGCATGTGGTATCGGCTCTCCTGAGTCCTCCTCCTCATGTCTGGCTGTGGGACAGGCAGCACGGACGTGGTAGACGGCAGATTGTACCGCTGGAGATCCGCAGGGGGCGCGGAGCCGAACTGGGCTCCTGGCTTATGTAACCCGGTTGGAAATGTCTCGATGACTAAGCGGCCCTCTAATGGTTTCACTGACTCTCGGAGTATTACCTCTTGAGAGTGATTATCTGAGAGTGCATGCACATGTGTGTCAATATTTGTGTGTGTGTATGTGTGTGAGAGAGAGTGTGTGAGTGTCTGTGTCTGTGTGTGTCTGTATGTGTGTGTGTGTGTCTGTGACTGTGTCTATGCGTGTGTGTGAGACAGAGAGGGACAGAAAGAGTGAGGGAGGGAGAGGAGAGAGAGAGAGATTAGACAGAATTAATGTGTCATGTGAAGGATGAGTATGTCGCTGCTCTGGTGCCCTTGTCTGTACTCTCATTAATCAGAGCAGAAGAATTCAGACTACCACAAACACTAGTCCACACACACACACACACACACACACACACACATTCACAAACACACACACACACACACACACACACAGCCACACTCACACACACACACACACACATCCACACTCAAACACGCACACACTCACACACACACACACACACACACACAAACACACACACACACACACACACACACACACACACACACACACACATACACACACACACACACACACACACACACCGATCCGGCGGTGTACTCCTCTCCCTCTGCATCCTGGGTCGCAGGCAGCCGCTTTGAATGAGTGCCGCAGTCTTCAACCTTCAGTTGGTGACAACATGAATGAACATCCCTTCTCTTACGTGTGCCACTCTCTCCTCTCTCCCCTCCAGCTTCTCTCTTAATTTACTATCTTTCTTTCTCTCTTTTTTTCCTCTCTTGTCCGGTCACATCATGTTTAGATGAAAATGAGTTACTTGAGTTTATTTACTGCAAATCATGCTTAGTGCATCCCAGAAGCGCCAGAAGATTAACAGCTGTTCAAACAAAGACATCGCATTGGACAAAGCAAAGAGGCTATGGATTTATTCCCTGTTAACTCCTCACTCCGCACGCCAGATTTCAGGACAGCACTGACTACTGACTTCTTCTCGTCTCCTACTATTGTGAAAATCTCATTTGCTGTAGTCAAACCGGTGCTTATTGGTGTTAACCCGAAACCTCTCTGAGCAACCAGCCAATCTCCCGAGAGGAAATATGCCTTTTGTGTCCTAGGTCAGAGGTCATGGCACCATGCATTATTTATTTAACACACGCTGATGTGGAGGAACCTGGCCCGGGATCGATAGTTTTCAACTTGGGTCTTCTCTGTTAGTCAGAGAGAGAGAGGGAGAGAGAGAGAGACCGGTGACAGTGCTTTGGTGCCAGTGAGATAAGTCCCTCTAAAAGGCTTTTTTGCCCGACTGACATCGGCTCTGGCTGTCAATCACAGCGGTTCAGCTGGTGGGTTTGTAAGTTTTATCCCAGTGACAAACAGTTGATCCAGATTTGGAGAGTGTTTGCATTGGGAGGTCACGGGCTCAGCAGTGCTGTTTATATATTTATTTCTCTGTTTATTTATTTATTACACAAAGACATGCACCGTCATAGGGGAACTGTTTCCTTATAACAGGCTGTCATGAAAATGGTCATCATACAATATAATTTAAAATACATACAAGGAGCATAGTAGGCCTAATGTGAGTATGCCTAATGCTGTGTGTGTGTGTGTGTGTGTGTGTGTGTGTGTGTGTGTGTGTGTGTGTGTGTGTGTGTGTGTGTGTGTGTGTGTGTGTGTGTGTGCGTGTGTGTGTGTGTGTGCGTGTGTGTGTGTGGTTTACCAGACTGAGTTTGTTCTCATTTGTGTTTTACAGGGCTGGGCTGGGGCTCCCTGACCTGGCTTACTGACATGAATCTTCTGACCCACTGAGGTAAGCCCATAGAAAGAGTAGTACCAGATAGTAGGCAGACACGCAAGCACACACACACACACACACACACACACACACACAGACACACACGAGCACACATGCACACACACGCGCATACACGCACACACACACACACGCACAAGCACACACACACACACACACACACACACACGCGCACACTCAGTAAAGGCTTTTCAAAATAGGCCTTTGAATAACTAGATTGGAGTTTGATTTCCTTCACGCTTCCTGGATCCTGGTAACAGATGTTTCTGGTTCATTAACCAAGATATATTTTCTGTTTCGAAACATCTGCATGCATGGTTATCAATCTGCATTACAGCAAGAGCTGTCCAGTTAGGTTTTTAAAGTTTTTTCTATCATGAACATTTTGTTCTGACCGACAAATCAGAGTGTCAGAGTTATCAGATGCCGTGTCAAACATGCAATCCCTCAACAATAATAAGTATATTTAAAAAAATTCAATCTTATAATTCTGGGGTTTTCATTAATCCTGGTTCAAGAACCATAACCTACTGCACTATATCCACACTAGAGTTTTACAGCATTTTTATAGGATTATTAAATGCCAAGAATAGCTTGTAATGCATTGCACTGCATGTATCTGACATTTGACACGCTTTTCAGAGACAGGGGGGAAGGGTCGTACAATCCCAGTCAGTCTCTGAGGAGAGAAGGGATATAATGGCAGGCTTTGCCACTTTCATCCATCCATCCATCTATCCCTCCCCCACTGGCGCTCTCTTCATCCCTCTCTAGACCCCCACCCTCTCTCCATCCCCAACACTCACTCTCACTCTGCCCATCTTCATCCATCCTCTATTCCTCCCTTACATGTCACTCCATCCATCCATCCATCCATCCATCCATCTATCCATCTATCCCTCTTGACCTTCTCACCTTTACTCTTTGTCTCATCAGCTCTTTTATGTGTCTCTCTTCACTCTTCACAGTTTATTCCTCCTTTCCCTCATGCATACTCTTTCATCTCATTTCTCCATACCCTCACCCCATCTCACCATCTCCCTGCCTTTTTTTTCCTGGTCCTTGTCTTCCTTTCTTCTCTGCCCTATTTCCCTCTCTCTTTCTGTCTCTCTCTCTCTCAGTTTTATCTCCCTGTATCTCCATCATCTTATAACCCTGTAGAGAGAGAGAGAGAGCAGCTTAAGCACTTTTAGCTGCTATGACTGGGCAGTGGGCACTGGGTCATATCCTTGTAACGGAGGCTGCATTCCTTATCTCTTATCTAGCCGACCTCCTTGCCTTTGGCTGACTCTGAGCATAGTAATGGCTGCTGGCACCAAACCAGTAAACCAGGAATGGATTTCAATTGGGGAGGGGTGGTGTAAAGTCGCCTGGTGTGGAGTGTTTTTTTGTGCATAAGCCACATGTGTAGAAGATTAAACTGGCAAAAGTGTTTGTTTGTGCTCCACTTTTCTCATAATAGCGACGATTAGGAGAGTCAGTTTTGATCGGAATCAGACCATGGGCGTACTGTTGGTTTTTCACCGAGTGTGTATGTGGCTGTGTTCATGTGTATGTGTATGTGAGTGGACTCAACCCCGCAAGCTTGGACAATGTGTTTGTGGCTGAGGCCGCTTTTCAGCGGCGCACAAAAGCACCTTAGGCCCCCTAGAATGAACCTTTTGTGTGGACGTTCACCAGAATGGACCACACAGAGAGCCCTGTACAGTCTCCACATTATTTTCTCCCTCTCTGTCCCTGTGTCTCTCTCTCCCTCTCTCCTTCTTTTCAGTCTTGTTATCTTTCTTGCTCTTTATCTCATTCAACTTTGAACTGCCTCAGTCTTAGACAACTGTAAATTCCACGCCCAAACCACAGAAGACAATGTTCATTTCACAGAAAACAGAAGACTTACAGTTAGTGGACATTGAACTCTGTGATTGACAGTCAATACCACCTGCAGTAACCAACTGAAAATGTGCCCAGTGGCATTGGCAACAGGGCCCCATAACCAATTAAATGTGTTGGCTCTGGGCAATTCTATGCAAAACTGTCACGTCCATAACGCCAACTAAATACCATGGTATTTCATGTAAAGTTTTTCATGTAAATTCTACAACCAAGAAGAGTGAATGCTCAAATTTCAAGTAATCGTCATTCACATCATACCATACCATGGCATTGGCGTTATGGACGTGACAGTTTTGTGTGGAATTGCCCATCCATTGGCAAGTGATGTGTACAGTAGCTCTACTCTTTTGCTTCCACCTCCAGTGTGTCCTGATCGAGGGAATCTGCTTTGTAATCCTCCATGATGATGCACAAGGTGAATATACACACCACACACACTGCACTGAGATGATACTGGGGGATTGGTTGTGATTGACTGCCCATCTTGTCTCCAATGACTTTCCTATATGGACATGTATTTATACTTTATACATTTGTTCATGTCTCATTTTTGTGCATGACCTTGACCTTTGACCTCTTTTTATGTTTTGGTGAGCAGCAGCCAGCCATTACGTCACCCGGAAGTGTTTGCTCTCTCCGGGGACCTCATATGCCAGGGTCACCAGCGGTTACCATTGTGGTGAGTGTCAGCCACTTCCTGCCACTATTGTTATCAAAGAGAAATAAACATTTAGTAGGATACTGAAAAAGGATGCAAATGCACTTACTAGTTTGTAAGTATGCACATACTGTATAACCCATTTACTGTATGTAGGCCTCTATGAACATAGAGTAAAGCGGGGCACAGAGCACCCCTGTATGTTTGCATGCATGTTTATGTTTTTGAGCGTGTGTGTGTGTGCGTGTGTGCGTGTGTGTATGTGCCTGTGTGCCTGCCTGAGAGAGAGTGCTGTACAGCATTCTCCCTTATGCCCCAGTTCTGTCTTCAGGCCCTGTGAGAATTCCCTATTGCAACACTACTGTGCGTTTCAACCTCTCTCTACCCATTTTTGCTTTACCCACTCCTCCTTCCCTCCTTTTCTGTCTGTCTCCGCTCTCTCTCTCTCTCTCTCTCTCTCTCTCGCTCTCTCTCTCTCTCTCTCTCTCTCTCTCTTGCATTCTGTTTATATTTCGCCCCCAGGCTAAGATGGACGATCAGGTCATCGGGTATAAGGACCTGGCCGCCATTCCTAAAGACAAGGCTATACTGGACATCGAGCGGCCGGACCTTATGATGTACGAGCCTCACTTCAGCTACACGCCTTCGGAGCTCTCGGAGTGCAGAGAGGTTTGGGACTACTTACATTCTGCATCAAGCTGTTCACTTACTGTACGTCTGACGTTAGCATGACATTATCCCCAACAGAACCCTCCATAGGGCTGTGGAAAAAGCATGCTGATTGAAGAAATGATGATTTCTGAAAGAATTCGGAAAGGCCATTTTGCAAGGAATGTAGGCTTTGGTGGGCATGGCTATTATATTGAATTCTAACTTCATAGATTAGGCCAAGCTGTGAAGCAGGAGATTCAATTGCTGTGGAAAATGATTGGCCTCAGTGTGGGTGTGCATGGTCGTGTGGTCTAAATCTGAACATCCTCACTGCTGTAACAGATTCATTAGTGTGGCACAAGAATAGCAAGATGGGCTGTATTGTAGAAACATCTTCTGATGAGCAAGTTTGAGGATTTGTTTGATGATTTGAAATGGATGTGATTGAACACAAATAGTATGCTGACACTGAAACTGAAAATCAAGATGCAAAAGCATCATTTGTTTTATATAAAGGTGCCAGCTTTGCAAGGCGAGCCAAAAAAAAGTGCATTTCTGCGACTTATTTTGCTGGTTGTTACCATGGGTACATCCAGTTTCTGCAACTACAGGGTTGTTCTTTTTATACACTTGCAGCTCTTATGTAAGGCAACACTGATGCAGTATTGATGCTGCGTTTACATGTGAAACCCACAGCCATGCATTTCTGTACCATACTATACTCAGAGTTCAGTGAATGTTATTTGTGTGCTGTGTTGAGGCCTGACTCACACAGACCAGTGATCAACACTCTACGGGTCCCCTACCTCAACTCTCTGTGTGTGAAACATGTATTTGACTTTAATTGACATACAGTATGTAATATAAAGGTACATGCAAATGTACTGAATATATGGAGGGTTGCCAGTGAGTATAGAAAAGAAAATGTATTTAGCACAGAATATAGATAGTGAATAGTTAAGGTTCCGTGTTCAATGCTGTACATTTCTTTTTCTTTAATTACATTTCTTATTTTTTGTCGTTCAGTGCTCAGCCTTCTTTTAGTAAATGCTTCAGATCTGATTCTGAACGATAGAGAAATCAAGGGCATGTTTGAAGAGGGCTGGATGGAGTTTGGCTTCAGTGGTGATAAAGATTTTCCAGAGTGTTGTCTCTGGTGTCCTGTCTGGGTTTTCTGCTGGCCTGCCAAAGGGGATTCCTCTCCTACTCTCCACACTGGGGAAATGTCAATACTGTTCAATAAGGATGTGTTAAACTGACAGTCAGATCCAAGATCCAGACACTCTCTCTCTCTATCTCTCTCTCTCTCTCTCTCTCTCTCTCACACACACACACACACACACACACACACACACACACACACACACACACACACACACACACAGAAAAGTTATTTCCCTGTTGCCCTTTGTAATGAAACTGTTACGCTCCATAAAGCCAGTAAATCTGTCTTCTGGAATTTCTGTGTCTCACTAACTCTCTCTCTCTCCTTTCTCTCCCTCGTTCCCTCTTTCCCTCCCCTCCAGAGGTCCATGTCACCTCGCTCCATCTCCCCACCACCATCTCCTGAGGTAAGATGGATGGACTTTGTCTTTGTGTGTGTGTGTGTGTGTTCTCTGTTTCCTCTTGGCTATTACCCCTCTTCTTGTACCTTCTCTGGGCTCCTAATTTATGTGTCAATTGGCATTCATGACTTCTGTGGTAATACCGAAGGGCAACAGAGTCTTTTTCAAGAGGCTCTAAGAACCCTCAGTGGCTCTGCCAAAGATGCGGCAGAAAGTACCTGCTTTAGAACTGTTCACTGGACTGCTACCCAGCAACTCTACAGTATAAATCCTGGGGGATAACTTGTGGGTTAACCAGTGTTTTTGGTGACTCTGGTAGACTCTGCCCAAAGACCCCAGGGACTGGCTGGAGCAGAGTACCTCTGGAGGCTCATCCCCGGCCTCCACCACGCAGACCAGCAAGACCAGCAGGAGCTCCACCTCCTCCACCACCAAGACCCCCCAACAGCAGCACTTTCACAGGCCAGGTGACAGTCAATCGCATGCAGGTCTGGCCATCATACACATTTATTGCATGGGCAATTTGTATAATGTAATAGCTGGGTACCCCTAAGCTATTCTTGCATGACTCCGAAAGGGTCTCTAATTTTTGTCATCGTGTGTTTATACAGAGAACGGCACCAATATATACAAGAAGCCACCCATTTACAAGCAAGGTACAGCGTTTTATTTAAGTTCCTGGAACAGTAACATTGGATTATTTGTTGAAAGTTCAAGCAATAATTTGTGTGTATGTGTGTGTGTGTATGTGTGTGTGTGTGTGTGTGTGTGTGTGTGTGTGTGTGTGTGTGTGTGTGTGTGTGTGTGTGTGTGTGTGTGTGTGTGTGCAGACATATCAGCTCATGTCCCACAAAGCAAGCACATTGAGGATCTGATCATTGAGTCCTCCAAGTTCCCAGCAGCTCAGCCCCCAGATCCCAACCTGCCCTCGAAGATAGAGACAGACTACTGGCCCTGCCCACCCTCGCTGGCTGTTATGGGTATATGCGTCTTTCTCTCTCTCGCTCTCCATCTCTCCCCCCCTCTCTCTCCCTCTCCCTCTCTCTCTCTCTCTCCATCTCTCCCCCCCTCTCTCTCCCTCTCCCTCTCTCTGTCTGTCTCCATCTCTCTTTTTTCTTCCGTCTGTTAATCACATTCTCATTATCCCATCAGTCCCCTTCCCTCCCCTTGTCGTCAGTGTTCCATATTCTCTGTGTTTTGACTCCCCTCTTCTCTTCTCTTCTCTTCTCTTCTCTTCTCTTCTCTTTTCTTCTCTTCTCTTCTCTTATCTTCTCTGCCGGTGCTTCAGAGACGGAGTGGCAGAAGAAGAAGTCACAGCGGAAGGCCGAAGAGGGGAACGAGGAGGACGAGGAGTATGACGACGGGGATCTATCCGACGACTTGTGGAGTGTGAGGCTGATGCAAAAACAGGAACTCAATAAGGTAGAGTGGACGAGCCACAGGAAGGTGGGCGGCCAGACTGGACAGACAGAGGTGCAGAATGGAGGCTCTAAACGTCCAGATTAGTGCACTAATAGACTGTGGCTATGACAGCTACAATACCAATATATACCATTTACTTCAATCATAGGGGAAAAAAGAAAAATACAGAATGTACAGCCTTGTCATCATCTAACAGTAACAACTGTCAAACACTGCAGTTGTGAAACAGGAAGGAACCTTTGTGCATTATTTATTAGCATATCACACATCAAAAAATGTAAAGGGATCCACATCCGTCTCGGTGTGCTCCCCCATCTCAGTGCCGGATTGACTGCCTGTGGCACTCTAAGTGGAGCCAATAGCAATGGTATTCATCGGGGGTCCATATCAGATTGCCCCCAAAATGTCCAAGGGACATATCCAGTTTTCACTCTGTGCTTCAGTTATCGATTCCATTGTTAAGGTGGAGCCTCATATGGGGTTGTGTTTTTCTGTTTTTCTTTTTCTTTTCCATTGACTCTCACACACTCTTGTCTACCACTCTGAATCATTTCTATTTTTGCTCCTTCTCTCCCTGTTTCTCTGTCCTTTTCTCTCTCTTGTTCTGTCTCCATCGCTTTCAGATCCAGTCAAACTTGGGTAAGTTGATCCTGAAGGAGGAGATTGAGGGAGGTGCTCCTGTACGCCGGAAAACCCGCTCTCTGCCTGATCGAACCCCAGTGCAACTAGGTGTGTGTGTGTGTGTGTGTGTGTGTGTGTGTGTGTGTGTGTGTGTGTGTGTGTGTGTGTGTGTGTAGATGTAGTGTAGTGTGTGTGTGTCTGTGTGTGTATGCTTGCATGTGTGTGCATATTTGACAATACATGTAGATGGAGTTATACACAATATGCATTTTGCTTTCATGCAAGTCATCAAGACATTACATTATATGACAGAGACATTACATTAGTTGTTTATGTTTTGTGCACATATTCTGTAGGCCCTATTTGATTTGATTGTTGGTGATTTCTATGTGCCAGTACATGGCTAAATGGCTTACACTGATTTGTTGAGGCTGCGTCAGGCTCTGTGACAACCAGCTGTCAATCACATCTCAGCCACAGGCAGATGATGAGCATGGAGACTGGCAGCCCTAGAGAGATGCTCTGTCCAGACACAAAATAAATAACAAAGTCAGCTGTTCTGCATTACACCCAGCAGATAGGCAGATGAGTCTGCATAGGCAGACATTGAGATCGCTCACAATTGGGCGATGGACGCATTCCAAAGCCATCAGCTGTCAGCAAGCTGTCAGAAGCGTTTGAAACTGATAGGTGCCAGGAAGTCAAGGTTCTGTGAGTTTAGGTTAGGCTTAGGAATCCATTCATCAGCACTAGAATGTCTGCATTTCATGTTTTGTGAGATGCTGTAAATTTTGGCCCAGTGGTAACAATTCTGGGAAGATGCCATGCAGTGAAGCTGTATTTTATTTCCCCATATTGCCATCTAGTGATGATAGGGTGCTATTGCAAGTCTAGCTGAAAAATACCAGCTGTGAATGTTTGGAGAGAGCAGCTTTGTTGGCAAACAGAATAACTACAGCCTGCCAGCTTTCACCAGTATCTATCACAGTAGATGAGCGTGACCATTTCTGTGTTGTGTTTCTTTTACAGGGTCCAAATCCACCTCTTTCCCATCACACGACAGAACCAGTGGCCTGGCACGGGTAAGAAAGAGAAAAACAAGAGAGAGAGAGAGAGAGAGAGAGAGAGAGAGAGAGAAAGACATTTAGTAAATGTACCTTTAATTGCAGTCCTTTCATTGTTTTGGGTTTGGCTTTATTTGCTATGGCTGATGTTCTACAACTGCAGTACTTTAAATGATCCTTTCTGAGAGTCTGTGGTTATTGCCTGATTTTTATTTGCTTTTAAAATAAATCTTCTGGCCTCTGGTGTCCAGCTGCAGTCTGCCGAGTTCTCCTCTTCCCCCAATGCTGATAAAAATGGACAAGGTGAGTATTTCTGTAATTAATATGAGTGTAGTTTTAAGGATTAAGCCTGTGTGTTGTTAATATGTTGTGATCAGCATTGATAATCAATAGTCTATATGTGCGGACAGTTAGAGCAGTCTTGTGAACTTAATAAGCATCTTCATGCATTATATGTATGTGCAAAACTGGTTAGCCTAGCTTTAATTCTGTTTGTACCCTTTTTTCAACAGCCTTTCAGGTAAGTGTTTTCATTGGCTAATGGAATGCCTTGAAACCCCACCTTGGCCCCTTGCATCCATCTGACTATCAGTGCTGAGTCAATTGGGTGTGTGGCCACTGAATAATGATGTGTGAGTGTGTGTGTGTGTGTGTGTGTGTGTGTGTGGCCACTAACTCTAATGCCGTGTGTGTGTGGGGGGTGGGGGGGTGGGGGGTTGGTGTGTGGTCACTGACTCTAATGGCGTGTGTGTTTGTGTGGCGGCGAGCAGAATGGAGTCGCCTCCCGGGGGAGAATGGACAGAGGGAACTCACTGCCCAGTATGCTGGAACAGAAGGTGAGAGACACCAACAGGAAATAGCTCAGTCTGATCAGTTATAGGCCTGGAAAAAGAATGAAACTGATATATCCTGTGTGTGTGTGTGTGTGTGTGTGTGTGTGTGTGTGTGTGTGTGTGTGTGTGTGTGTTTATGTGTTTATGTGTTATGTGTGTGTGTGCGTGGGTGGGTGGATGCATTTTACAACCTTAGATTTATCCCTATGAAATGCTCATGGTGACCCAGAAGGGTAGAAACAAGCTTCCACCCGGAGTGGACCGCACAAGACTGGAGGTAGAGTTTCACCACCAAAAGCCACACCCCAAATCTGTTCCTTACTTCCCGATGGCCACAAATGCATGTCATAGTGCTTGTCCAGATATGGCATTAAGATATTTTTCTCTTTAGAGCAACTTTGAGATGAATGAACAGGACAGGAATGAACAGGCATTTTTTATTTTGTTCTTTGGAAAACATTCTGAAAACATTAGTGACTGCGGAGACCAAACCCCTCACTAAATGATTATATTATGTTAATTAGATTATCACTTAGAGAGAACTGAGACTGAGAGAACTGACTATTGGTTGATCAATTACAAATCAGATGTCGCTAAGCAGGAACGTTAAAGGTCATCATCAAAATTGTTTGATTAATCTGAAAAAAGTAAATAAAACATTAACAGGTTATAAAAATGTTCTTTCTGAAATGAACAACTGTATTCCCCACTCTTAAGGCCATGAATGTTAAGTGTGTCACGGTGCATTAGTGTGGCCCTGACCTTGCATCTCTTCACAGAGACACCTGGCACCAGAGGAATTCCTGAGACTCTTTGGAATGTCCATCGAGGAATTTGATCGGCTGTCCATGTGGAAGCGGAACGAGCTCAAGAAGCGAGCGTGCCTCTTCTAGCACAGGGGTGGGGGAGGGACGGAAAACATTCCCACCTTTTTTTTTTCCTCTCCTGAAAAATCAAGAGGAGCAGAGCACTTCCTGTTTGGAAAAACCCAACAGAACCGAACTCACCCAATCAGACACTGAATGCCACGAGGAGCTGACCAATCATCACTCAGTCCAACTGGCACTGTCAAAAAAAGAGTTCAGAATCCCTTTACAATTCTAAATAACAGACCACAGCTATCAGATACAGTAATAACAAAACACCAAAACAGTTTGACCTATGCCTCAATATTCTGTCTCTCCTCTCTCTCTCCTAGTTGTAATCAACATGCTAGGATCCTGTTGAGATGACAAAGGCTTGAGCATTGCCAGGGGGAAAGGCAAGCTAGCAACAGGTGTGTGGGATGATAGAGAAGCAACGCTAATAGATAATAGTCACTGCTCAGGCTAGGTCTGGGCTGGACAGGCCTGAAACTGGTCTTGAGAACCCACACAGACACTCAGGCCCAGAACTAACCCAATACAAGCCTCACTGTTCAAGAGCACTGCCACTAGGTTAAGCCACGACAGAAAAACACAATGGCGACTTGTTTGTGACTTGATCATTAGACCAGGCCGCTCTCACCGGGCTGTGGCGATGCCACTGCAGACAAGTAGAGGTGTTCTGAGGTGTTAGAGGGAGTGGTTTCACCTGGGGTTCACCTCTTTGTTATGTTTGAGTTATTTAACATTTAACCACACACTCACACATGCTTTAATGAACGCTCTTTCTCTCCCTCCCTCTCTCTCTCTCTCTCTCTCTCTCTCACACACACACACACACACACACGCACGCGCGCGCCACACACACACACACACACACACACACACACACACACACGCACGCACACACACACACACACACACACACACACACACACATGCATAAACACTCAATTATTCCCAAAATCTTTTGTATATTTTCACTGATGCAAACACATCCCTTTTTGAGCACATAGTAACTGGTGCTGTATTGAACTGGAGCGCTACTCTACACGGGAGTCACTTGGCACAGTTACTTACTTGTATGGTGGGCTACTCTTGAGACACATACAGAAAACAATCTAAAGCAGCATCTCTCTGATTAACTTATTCCTACTGGCAGTATATCACCATCCTCCTTCCTCCCTGTTTTTTCTCTTCCTTTTATCCCATTTTGCTGCTAATGCGTCGACAAGCACCTTGTACCATGTGGTAACATCCTGCCCCTTGCTATTGTTTAGAACTGCAGTATTCCTGTTATGTAGGATAATGATAGTTTAGGATACAAAGGGATTTTTTTTCTCACAAATTTACAGATTTATCTCCTACTCCCTTTAGATATCTTCTCCCTGATGGTTTGATCTTGCAGCCCTGATCACTGCCCTCTCTGTATATAACATAGTTTATAAAAACCTCCTATAAAAACCTCCTCCAGTGGAATGCAGATTGATATTTTTTCCTCTTCGTTTTCTTGTCCTTCGAGTATTTTATCTACTTTAATTCAGTTTCTTTTGAAATATTACAGCTTGTGTTTCTCTGCCGTGACTAAATGATGTGCAGCTATTGTTTTTACTTTCCAGAGAGACTCAATCTTATCTACCTAGGCTGTGGCATGAATTTCAAAGAAATAGTGAACAGAAATAAGTTAATAATAATGAAAAAACTCAAAAAGAACATATCTAGGTATGAATGTAGATTAATATTCGTTTTCCATGTATACTGAAAGTATCACTGCAAAAAACGAGAGGGCTAACTTTGCCTTATGTAAAGAACGAAGTCCCACAGACACGGACTGTAACCTACGGGCTTAGGTGAATTAGTTCCACCCTATGACACCTGAGCCAATCCGGAACTTGACCTGTTAGACCCAGCAGCCAGCAGTGAAATATGGAACCCGAGATTAGTTCTGATTCATGGCTTGGGCTTCGGTCAAGTTTAGACTCCGATGTTTACCTGCATTTGGCTGAAACTGCCTCTTGTAAGTAAACTGGTGACATGCAAGCCTGCCCCTCTGGCTTGGGACCATAGCAATCCGGTCTGAATGGGTGTGAATGGAAATGAGAAATGACCCTGAAGCCACATACATATGCGCAGGAGCTTCGAAGATGGGAGCCAAGCAGTAGGGCAGACTTGCATGTTCCTCCTTGGTCTCAGGCCCACGAGAATGAATTTCAGGAGCTTCACCCTTCACAGGCTTCCATCAAACCCTCACTGTCACAAGTCTTCTTGCCATGTTTAAATGCTCACTCACAATTACATAACCACAGGTCGATCACCATATTGTCCTCTGTGCCTGCCGCGTCATTCCTCGCCGAGATGGCTTGGATCTTCTTAGCCATTTAGAGCTATATGGCTACTGTAGCGGGGGACTGCCACTAGGCCAAAAGATACCACGACTGCCCAGGGTCAGATGTGATCGGATGGTGAGCCCCACCCCATTGATTCAGCTCCTGTCTGGTGTAGAGGAGCTGTGTTTGTGCATCATGCTATTCCACACTGTGTCACCTCGTTACTCCATGTGCTTTTATGGGCACCCAACTTGTGCCAGGAGACATATCTGCTGCATTCATAGACATAAATACAACTGTACTGTCGCACAGGATCATTTTAAGTTGTTCTTTTTTATGTGAAGGTGTGTTGGTAAGAATCGAAATAAAGGATGTTGAATACAACTGACTGGACTGAGTACTGTATTCTGTGTGCTGTTTTTCTGTAGACTTGTTTTCATGTGTAGTATTCTTTTTTATCTTAATCTATAGACATGACAGAGGGAAAGTATTATTCTGGTGAGTTTGTACTACTGCCATTGAAACATGCAATTTATAGACGTTTTGTCTTAAATAATGGTAAATAAATTATTCAAGACCCACAATAATGACCCCTGAACAAACAGTGAACAGTTCATTAACAGTTCATCAACAGTTCATGTATTGATTCTTTTTTCATACATTTACTTAATTAGACTCAAACAGATGATAAATGTGGACAGAATAATTACTACAACTGTTTGAGAGGGAAATGCCCTTAATTGCATCGTTTTGTTTAGGACAGCAAAACAAGTGATAGAAAATCGCCAGCAGCGACGCTGTGCCTCCACAATGCCAGTTAACTTTTCTGTCGATAGGGAGCAGTCTAGGCCTCACCTCTCAAGAGGCGGTCTCTTTGGTGGCCCCGAGACAGTATCAGGTTATAGACTTAAAAGAGAGGGGGACTCAAACTAGTGTAGGTCTTCGAGGCAGGAAAGGGACGTTGTGCGTGTGGTTACATGGTAATATAGTGGTAGCCAGCCACAGAAACACACAGAAGCTGTATAATAGTGAACTCAGTCATTCAGCTGTGAAGTAGTCTAAAAGAGGGCTACAGATACAGCAATGACTTCTGGAGGAGTGCGAGGCTACTTCGGTGGAAAGCTTTGAACTGTTCGCAAGGATGGACAAACAAAAAGGTACACTCTTAATTCATAGAGCCTATACAGCCAACACATGTTCACGTTAAGTCTGTAGGCTACGTTTGAATGCACTAAATTCCTTGGGAGTGAAACAAGAACCTTAAAAACAATTTTATGGGAAACAATGTTTTTTCTTTTCTTTTGGTAGCCTAGGCTATGTCAGTTCAGGAGTTTATTCAGAATCAGGCGGATTAACAAAAATGACGATGTGGTTACTAGATTTTTGGTTATCTGTCAGTAGCATGCCATTGATTTCTGTGTAGGATATTGTCTTCATGTTAAAAAGCAAGACGTTTACTCATTGTTTTTTTATTAAATAAAAGGCAAGAACATTTTGTCAATGTGTTAGGGAGGATTCTGCATAGCCAACTGGTGAATTTACAGACTAAGTTCACAGCCAGTGTTATCATAGCCTACTGCCCCATGGATGGCCAGCTGGAGACATACCAGCTAGGAGCACATTCCAGTCGGACAACTGTTGGCTAACTTTACATATTGGTCCCTCTTAGTAGTGGCTGATATTATGTCTGTGACACATTTGTCACTGATATGGAACTTTGTAAAGATTTGCGTAAGTTCTTAATTATAATCATGTAATGCAGCCAACGTAACCAACCAATTCCTTCCAGCTCTGTCAAGCCCATGGAATTCGTGGTGTTTTTGAAAAAAAGACTTTGAACAACTTTTATCATTGTAAAGGAATGCGTAATGTAATGGCCTTAGAAAAGCTATCGGAAATACCCTCCTCTCTTCTATCGCCGCCACACTAAAATCTCTAGAGACCATACCCGCGGGATTGTTTACTTAACTAGTAATGAAAAACGACAGATTGACTCCAAAACCGTTTCTGTTGAAACATCATAACAATTGTATCGGAGCACTGTTTTGGGTTTTAGTAGTAGTAATTTCCCTTTCTTGTATCGTGTTCGCTAAAAAATGACCCTGTTTGGAAACAAAATGACATCATGGATAATATTACATGCCTCCAAACTGCCAGTTTTTGCCGTCCTCTGATTTTTTTAACTGAAGTCAAGGCTACCGGGTCATGGACACCCACTCTTTCAATTTATATTCTTCCTTCTTCCTCATTCTAGCTGTCTGTGTCTGGGCAAAATAAAACAAGAATGTGACCTCAACAGTAGCCCTTTCCTCCCAACCCAACATAGACAGATGTAGGCTACACACTGATGCGCTGTGATGAGTAAGCTACACATCACACACTGAACCAGGTTCTCTCTCTCCCTCTTTCTCTCTTTCCTGCTTTGCCTTTCTCTTCCTCTCATAATGAAATATATGAATGTGAAATTAGTCAGTAGGCGCCTAATCTATAGCATGTCATGTTATGTAATGGGTGTGATAGGCCCATTCGTTCTCAATCTACCGTATGTCAGCACAGTGTTTGTTTGCCCAGTGGCCGCTGTAGTGGCTCGCTCTCATGCCATGTCTGTTCGCACAGCTGGGCTGGAGGCACTCTTCAAAGGGCCTTGTGGTTTGAAATATACTTCTCAGCTCAAAGCCATGGCTTGCAGCTTGAAACTATCAAGTCAAAATGGCAGAGATGATTGTCAATCAAACCGCACCCTGGCAAGATAGCCAGTTTTTCCCTCATTCAAATGTGCGTCTGTGTCTCAGTGTGCATTTGTGTGTCCGAGGATATATTGAACATCCATTCACTGCAGTTGTTTCTCACAGAATTGAACTGTATTTGTAGTGGTAGGTGAAGGGGCGGGGGGTTCTGTGTTGGAGTCAATAAAATGAATAGCCTATAGTTATACTTGCCTTGCACGATAAGTAGCTGTAACGTTATAGTGTTCTAACCTCGACAACCCAACAGTATTCTATTCTACAGGATTTCATCCCATTTCAATAGTACAACATAGAAAATCATTGTATGGTGGTCAATTTTGATATTGTGGTGGGCCGCCACAAATTAGTCAATGTATGGGAAACACTGCACTGTCCATGTGTGTAGGGTATGGATACTGTTGAGTTATTTGATGTTCTCTTCTTACTTAGGTGTGTGTGTGTTGTGTGTGTGTGTGTGCGTGCATGCACAACATGCATCTCTGTGTCTACTGTTTATACACACAGTTTGTTTACTGTTGTTAGTTACGTGCTTGTGAGTTTATTTGAGAGTGTCTCTGCGAAGGCACCCGACTTCTTTAAACACTTGGTATCTTCAAAGCGCCCAGTGGCAGCGGTAAGGAGAACAGGATGTGGAGCTGATAGGACAGAGCTCTTTAATGTGGAACATCAGCTCTTCCCACTCATTAAGACACACACACACACACACACACACACACACACACACACACACACTGTGAATCCCACCGCACACATACACCTCCACCACTTTCATGCCAATCAATGACCTGTGCATGACAAACAAGGCATTTGAGGTTATGTTTCGAGTGAGAACCTAAAGCATGGAGCACATTTCTAACAGTTCCAAGGTCATGAGTTTGCACGCTTAACTTACTATTACCTTAGTCCCTTTGTGTTAAAGTATTTGGTAATGGATTGGTTTTATCCCACTTATTGAATGAGACATAAAACAAACAACTTTAAGTTTGTTGTTCTTTATGACAAGGGGTTTGTTGGCAATTTACATAGTTGGATTGTAGATCATGCTGATCACAGGTATATGGGCCACTTTTGAATCAGATGTCCATATTGTGTGTGTGTGTGTGTGTGTTTGGGGGTGTTCACAGACATGAATCCACATGCCTGATTTATCAACTAGGATGTCCCACTTCATTATACGTCTGCATCTTCATCTTGAGGATGAAAGAATTCCAGTGCTTTTCCCCCCTTTCCTTCGTACCTCTTGATTTTGTTATGTTTTTTATGTGGAAGAGAATCCTCTTGAGGTTTCTGTGACGTTCTGAAACTTTACTGGGACCCTCACATGTCTTGCTTTGTGTGATTAATACAGCTGTGGTGGATGAAACAGGGTTTTGAGTTTTGCAATGAGATCATGGCTTTGTATGTCCCAATCTGGACGGCCACCTTCTCATTTAGGTCTTTTTTTTGCAGGTCATTGCTGCAACCAGAAGTGATTTTGTGTTGTGGTGAGGCTGTTTTTAAGCGAATGTGCAGCGGAATCAGTCAAACAGTGGTGGTTTGGAATAAGAGGGTAGGAGTTCCATCTGAAAGGGAAACCTCCACCGAACAAACCAGAATGTGGGCCCTTCTTGGACTACAGCGGTCCCATCTGATTGGCAGACCTCCTCCTACCCATGAGCCCTCAGCGTAGGCCGACGTGGGCTTCAGTCAGCTGGAGGCCAAGGGCTTCCATCTCATCCCTCGATCCTGAAAGAAAAAATGGCTTTCTTCTCCCCCATTGTAGAAAAACACGAGAGTGGGTGTCTGAAGCATTTCCGAAATGTGGAAAATGCCCTTGCTCTTTCCAAAGCATTAGTTTTGCTAATGAATGTAGAGGTGAAAGGGGGCTTGCCCTCAGGGAACGTGATATGAGCATAATGAATGACAACCACAGAGCTCAGTTTGTTTTGAAACAGATGGAGACTCTGTGTGAGGTTAGATCTTTTGCTGAGATAAGACAAGAAATGGGAAATCAATGTTTGTGGCCTGCAGACCTAACTCCAATGCCTCACATAGGTTGCCAATTATGGTTTGTTGTTCGTCACGATTAGAATTTGGTCTCATATTCATATAGGAAGTTTGTTGCTTTTGTTTCGGAAATGTAAGGACCTCATCGGATATTAGGGATTGTGTGAGGAAATGAGACCATGAGGAAGACCATTTTGAGGACTTAATGGCAGCTGTCTGGTCAGTGAGTTTAGCCAGGACTGCTCAGACACCTTTGGTGGCTTAGCTGCGGTCAGCTGCTCTCTTCAGAGAGTGCCGCAAGGGAGAGTCTGGGACCAAGTAGAGGGCAATTTGTCATGGCGACAAGGAAATGCCTCTGTAATCTGCCCCCCTAAAGATGATAATGGAATAACTCATGTTTTTACAGCTGAGCGGGAGATGCTTTGATAAACAAACTTGGAGCACGAGTTAGGTACATTTCTTGGTCAAAACTTGTAGCTCGATGGTGTTTTAGGCCCCCACTGTCAACTTCAAGGTAGCACTTCGACCATCGACTTCAAGGCACCTAACCCTAACCTTAAGAAACCCTAACCCTAACCCTAACCCTTGCCTAACCCTAGTGCCTTGCATGCAGCGCTGCCCGGAAGACAACATTGGGGGCTTAAAACACTAAAAGCCAAAATTGTACTCGTAATGTCTGGTTTAAGAGTAGACAACATGGCAATTGTTGTTACCACAAGGGGATGTACGGTGCGTTTCATTCTCAGGACTTCACAATAACAATTTAAGTGGAAAAAGGGACCTAATGACCCCCAAAAAGTACCTATTTCTAATCTTATTTAGTATTGCCCGTAGAGAGCCTGTTTGATGGAGACCTGAAATGGGGTGGTCTGTGACATCATTTGAGGGAAAACTGCCAGAGTTCTATCTCCTCAGGTTCGAGGGAGAGAGGAAATAGCCTGGCAGGAAATTATTAAGACTGAATCCTGCCCTCCATTAGGACTAGAAGTGGATAGAAAGTGAGTGAATGAAAGAGGAGAGGGAGAAAGGTAAAAGGAAAAAAAGGAAAGACAGAAAGTAACCGTGAAGAAGGACATAAAAGTGCCCACTGAACCCACCGGAGAGAGAGAGAGACTATGCATGGAGAGAGACTCAGCATGTCTCCCTTTAGCAGAGGCTTCCCAGCTGTGTGCTCACAGTCTGTAACTTTGAGAGTGTTTAAAGTGCAGAGGAAGAGAGCTCTCATGCTTTGCCACCAGAGCAGTCTCCTCCTGGTTAAGGATAGTAGAGTGCAGAGGTAGTTTTGGTGACTTGCCATGTCCCAAAAGGTCATAAACTCTTGTTGCAGGCAGCCCGGATATATGCGCATAAACAGTTAGAAGAAGTGGGGCTTGCTGTGGGGCTTGCGGTCCCAAGAGGATTCTCTAAGAGAGTGTTTGGAGTGAAGTCGCTTGTGTAGCGTGTTGGTCTCTTGCACTACTGCTGGTTAATGCTGCGAGCCGATCAGTCAGGCATTGACACTTGTTTGACCGGATTGTGTTTGCTTTGTGACTTTGCTGTTAAGATGTGAGTGGTGAATCTGACAGATCTGAAGGTCATAGCTGGCGCGCAAAGTTGGTGGGAAACAAGGTGACTCTTTGTTAACAGCCTGACGAACAGCCGTCATGAGAATGGCCTCTTTCCATGTTATAGAATGTGTGCAGAATAGGAAACTATAATGTTTTGTAGACCTTACGAATGAAGAATAGGCAATATTTCAATTAATCAAATCTTGTCCAGCTGTTTGTTACACATTCAACTTATTGCATCACAAAAGCAATAATGAATTTGTGTGTTCTCATGGTTGTAGTGTCGCTCAATGACTTTTGGCGATGTTTACATGAGGTTTACAGCCAAGGCATTGTTAGATTCCCCACACTTACCCGTGACCTTCTCATAAATTGTAGAGGACTTGGGCTGGCGTTTGCACAGATGACAACAAGGAGCCTGTGAAGACCGGAGACTACAACCTCGATAGGGAAGCCTTAAAGAGATCAAAATGTGACAAATGATCAGTTTCTGGAAATGGCACATTAACCTCTCACCTCTAGAGTAGAATAGAAAATTTGTCATAATGGACAAATTAAACAAGGCACAACTTAAAAGAGACAGATAAAATGGCTTTCACATGTATTATGTTCCACAGCAGTGAACTACTGGCACCTAACAACAATTAAGTGATGTTTATTGCTTCTTTTCAGCTCTGTAATAAAGTAGAAGACGAATCAGACAAGTTTCTATGCTCCCCAGATATAAAGAGAGCCCCTAACAACTGTTGATTGTGTTTATTGACTGTTTCAGTCTACCTCATGTGATGTTCCTCAATGGCACCTTTTCTAGCTTTTGTGGATCTGAGTTGATTCTCTAACTGAGATTGCACGACATTTGTGGTCATGATTTAGTTTACATTTGTCCTTGTTGCAGTGGAGTGTGTTTGCTCAGACTGAGAAATCCATACCATCAACAAACAACGAAAAGCAGCCATTATCTCATAGCTGATGAATGTGTTATTCACCTCTGTCCTTTATCGCTAAACCCCATAAGTCACAGCTATGGTACAAAGCTATGTCAAACCTACACAGACGTGCACCTCTGCACTTGGACAAATGAGCTAACCACAACACACAGTCAGTGTTTCAGCTGTGGGTCTTGCAAATGCCAAGTCCCCACCGAGGCCTCCCACTCACCACAGCAAAAGACTGTTCTCACCCCCCCGGCCCCCCCAGCACCACCACCACCTCTAAACCACTCAGTCATGTTTACAGCCTGCCCCCTCCAGATGTAAACAAGCAGGCTGGTGTTGGAGCACTTATCCCAGTCACCTTTCTCCCATTAAAGAACCATGCCACACAAACATGCTGGGAGCTGAATCACAGGAGCCACACTATAGGCTCATTGTAAAGGTCTCCATCCGTATCGCCAGAGAAAAACAAACAGACGGAGAGAGGGAGAGGAAGAGTGAGAGAGGGATGTGTGCATGCATGTATGGATGTATGTTTGTCTGTGTGTGAGAGAGAGAGAGGGTGAGAGAGGTTATGGATTAGGAGTTATCGTGAGAGAGGAGTTGTAATAATGTCTGTGATGGACAGAAATACAGAAAGGGACTCTCTGAAGAGGACAGGAAAAAAGTCTTTGAAGTCTGAAACTCCTTTTACACTGTGAGCATTGTGTGTGTGTATATATGTGTGTGTGTGTGTGTGTGTGTGTGTGTGTGTGTGTGTGTGTGCCCTTGTGTCCTTCATACATGTGTATGAATGTTACATGTGTTGTGTAGATTTACACTCTACATAGGTCCTGCCCCTTCTCCTCCACATCCACTTGTCTATGTTTCTGTGACTGTGCATTGATACATACATATGTGTCACGTCTCCGTGTGTGTGTGTGTGTGTGTGTGAGGGAGAGAGTGAGTGAGTGTGTGAGTGTGCATGCGGGCAATTGAAGCTCCATGAATTATGAATCATCAGTGGTGGGCCACTGGAGAGCGTGGGCTTCACTGAGGGTCGGTGCCGTTGTGTGTTCTTTGTCCAGGGTCCCCGCGGCGGCCCTAACAGAGGCACATTCAGCTCCAGATCCAGCTCCCCATTCAGCTCCTCCAAGACCACTGTGGACTCCCTTTATGTCTACTAGTTAGACAAGGGCCAGGCTACACAGCACAGGGCTTCTGTTGAGCCCACATGTAGAACAGCAACACTACACTACACTGGCTCTCTCTCTCTCCCCTCACCCTGTTTTTGTATTTTAATAAGACACAGAGGGATTGATGGGGAGAGAGAGAGAGAGAGGAGAGAGAGAGAGGGTGATGATGATGAGGGTGCGATACAAAGACCGCTATGACTGGGCTCCCTTTCTATTTAAAGTCGTCTCTTGTTGAGGGTCATGAGGGTCAAACAGTGCTGGGTCTGTATGTTGTACACACAGAGACATGAAGCCAAAACAACAGGGGTCAAGCTCGCCTGGTGCTACGGAACCCTGAGGGTCTCTCCGTCTACTAGTTGGAGGGGCAGAGGAAGAAGAGCCGGAAAAGACATTTCAAGGGCAGCAATTACTTGTAAATTGATAATGAGGATTCATCAAGCAAGGAAGATGCTAAATGTCATTGGTGACATTAGTGATTTAATCATAGAGAATCACCCATAACTTCCTATCTGTAGAGAAAAGGAAGTTACGTAATTATTTGTAAATGCGTGTGCCATGATTCACAAAAAGTCGATGATTTGTTTTAAAGTCAATGAAAAATGTTTTCCATCCACAAGCACAGAGCTCCTTACTTACTCATTTGACTTACTCATTTATAGTATGGTTTATACAAGTTAAGTTTGTAAATATATACTTTATAATTTGAGAAAAATACAAATATACTATGTGTACATGTGGCTTTGTTATAAAATGTCATTTATAGAAACACATACACAGTCACATCTCATTACACACACACACACACACACCTGTTCGTGGCTCATTTGGTTGACTTGGATTTCTTACTGGAGAGTTCCTCGTTATTGGTCATGCTTTGCACTGCATAGCTTTCTTCTGACTCTCTCAGATCCTTCATAGCCACAGAAAAAAAAGAAAACACTCATAACATGTTTCCTTCAAGGTAACACATTCTTTGAGGAAATCTATTCACTCTGATTTATATGTGTCAAAGCCATTTCCGGCACTGAATGTACAACATTTGATTATAGAGATATTGCGCATCATTTTGTTTAGTGTAACATAAGAGCTTGGGTGTGTCTGATGTTGACCCTAGGTTGGGCATGGCAAATGCTGAATTGCCACTAATCCAGAGAATGACTTAAGTTGCGGCCCCATGAATCTGTCCTAACTTTGTTAGCCTTTCCAAATGCAGGCAAGGTGATGTCCAAATTAGTAAGGGAATTAGACCTTCTGGAGCGACACCATCACAGCAGTTAGGCAGAATCTTCCATTCATTCTTCTTCTAGGTATTTTGAGTGTCTGAAACTCAAAAATAACTCACCAGGAACACTTTGGGGTCTTTTTTTCTATCACAATTGTGCTATTTCTGAGTACTGAGGGCTAAAGATATCTCAACAACACAGGAGCAAGCATTAGTGATATTTATTTATACTTGCCTCGAGTGGCCTTCTCTGGTCTGTTCTCTGTTCTCTCTGATACTCCAGAAAGGTTTAATGAAGTGGGCCTGTTCACGGGGTGACTCAGGGATCTTAATTGTTTTCCTATGTCTTGATTCACCAGTTCTACTACAGTGAAACTCCAGGTCACTTACTCTTCATTTGCGGCATATTTCTTTCTTTTCTTTCTTTATGATGAGAAAACTTTAACCCTCTCTCTCTGTTTCTCTCCCTCTCTCTGCAGTTCTTGCCCGGCTCCTGTCAGACCTGCAGACGTTCCTGTCGGTTCTGGACAGTGAGAACCTCAGCTACATCGCCCAGGCCCAGAAGAAATCCATCTCCGAGTTGCTGGCCAGACTGCAGGACAAGGAGCCAGCTGGTAAACATACTGCCTGCGTTCATTATGGCCAGCTTGCCATGCTGGCACTGATGATAGCATAGCCATAGTTGTGGCAGTGGTACACCATGAGAGATTGCTGGAGAAGAAAAGACTGTGGCATTATCCATGTCGGAGTGACATTTCTGGTGCTAAGTACAACTCTTACACAGTGCTTGGCTATGTGGCTCTGGCAAGCTCTCTTCTAGAAAAGGTCTCATTAACAAATAGCTTCTCTTAGGACTTTGTTCTGTTTTTGTATGGGTAGTAACACTGTATTACTAACTCTCATAGTCCCAGTGAAGAATAAGCCAAGTTGTTTGTTAGACAAATTATTGCAAATCTACGCATCCTTGTGCTTAGAACAAGCAAATTTGGCTGTCAGTGCAGAGCAAATTTGTCCTGATAAGGCATCTGTCCATTAAACTCAAGTCAAAGTGATCTTACTAAGAAAGCACTAGGTAATTCTCTTTGTATTAAAAACATTAATTAATAACACTTGGTCAGCATTTTTTGCAGTATACAGTTCAGTTCCCATTCAGTCAGCTCTTTAGCGTAATTCTGGGAAATAAAAGCGGAAGCCTGTCCTTTTGGGTATGGACCCTTTCAAGAGAGTTCCATTATCAGCATCATAGTTGGCCCCACAAGACTTCCGTTTTAACATTCCATATGTTATCTTAATGCAGAGGAAGTAGATTGGGGCCCAAATAGAACGTTCAAGCATTGTTTTTGTTTTTATTGTTGAAAGGGTCTATAGACACCATAGAACCCTACCTAATATTCAAGAAATGCAACTCTACTCCACAAGGACAGTAGTCCATTCCAGCCTAATCTTATGTGATCCAGCATGGCGAAGGTAATTAATTAACTATCCTAGGTAGAACATAGAGATGGTTTAGTTAGCCAAGGACAGAAGCAGGATGTGTTACTGATAAAAAGAAAATCTCCCTCTGAATCACAGTTGCCTTTGTGTTTTGGCCTATAGCAGATTATCCCAGCTGTCCCCAGCAAGTCATTTATGGCTGCAATCACTGACAGACGGCTCTGTAGCTGAATATCAGATCCACCATAAACAATAGCAGTGACCTGCTGTGCAGCAGACAGACTCTTTCCAGACTCAAAAGCCAGCTGTCCAGTACTCTCTTACCACTCTGGACCATAAATTCCTGTGTCACCATGAAAAACAGCTTTCCGTTCACTGTGACCCGATCATGATGTCATGATGACTGGAGCTCAGATCTCATCAGTGTCACCATATCTGTGTGTGTGTGTGTGTGTGTGTGTGTGTGTGTGTGTGTGTGTGTGTGTGTGTGTGTGTGTGTGTGTGCATGTGAGAGATTATGTATAAAACTGTCCAGTGAATAGCACCACTTGTATACTGCACCTCCAACACTTTGGAATGCATTTACAATAAAATTCAGTTCCAAATATACATTTACCAGGTGTAACATCAGCCTGGGGTGACTATCTAAAAGCTTTTTTATTTTATCGTCACGTGTTTACAACGCTTCTGAAACGTACACTCAAAAACAACATGTTAACATGACAACAGTGTCTAGGAGAGCAAACTTTATCTGTCTGGAAATAAAACCTTCCAAAAAAAGCATACTTGGCCATGCAACAGTGAATATCCAACTCATAACATTGGGGATATCTGTGTAGATCGTCTGAGATGTAGAGAGTTCTGTAATTGAAGAACTACCACCATTCCTCACTGCAAGTCTGACAGAGCCTATGACCTGTAAGCCTATGACACACACACACACACACACACATACACCACACACACACACACACACACACACACACACACACACCACACACACACACACACACATACGCACACACACACGCACACACACACACACACACACACGAGGAGCTGCAGGCTAAACCAGGATGAGCCAGGAACAGGGCTGAGGGCAGCCGTATTTACACTTGCCCACTCTGCCTCTGACCCCACATCTCCGACCCGTACCACTTCTCTGTCAGACACCGTCTCGAAAGGCTATGTCCAACCAAACACAGACGAGCAAGGTCTGCTGAGGTGAAGGCGACCGTGTGCTGTGGACATTTATGAGCCGCGAAGCAGGGTGTCCTGACGTAGTGGCTCTGACTGCTGGAGTGTTTTATGGTGGCTGTCCGATGGCATTACACTAAAATCTAGCCCATTTCCCTTTATTTGTGTCTGAGGCAACATATAAAGTAGAAGAAGTGCTTCTACTCACAGGCCGACGTGCCTCTAGAGATCTGTGGTATGCACTGTATACTAGAAAGCTTGATGGCTGAAGTTTCAAAACAGAAATATATCAACTGACCTTGAGTAACCTTAAGTATTACGGTTATTCCCTTTGGGTTGTGTGTGACTGCAGTGTCTTTTGCCTTTCTCTTCCATGCTCTTTTCTTGCCCTGTCTCTGAAGTTGAAGATGCTGAATACATGATCATGAACTGCCCGTCAGGAGCTCCTAACAGTGATCTCAGGGAAAACCAGTGCTCAGGTAAGCAGCATGACTGCTGGCTTGCAGACAGACCCAGCCACAAGATTGTGCACTCAGACGGTTGACACAAAAGGTGATCGCACAAATAAAGATACACCTACTGAATGTATCAGTTAGATGTGTGTGTGTGTGTGTGTGTGTGTGTGTGTTTATCAGCTGGTGCTGAAGTGGACTCCTCAGAAGAGCTCCCATCCTCATCCTCTACAGAGTGGCTTCGGTCAGTGGTAAGGCTTTCTCTCACACACATACACACACAGACACACACACACACACACACACACACACACACACACACACACCACATACACATGTTGCAAGTACCCAAAAACAGAAGTGCAAACAGAAGGGCCAATTTCGGATAATGTATCTTTGGATACATCATGCTGATATAACTTTGTTTGACGGTCCAAGTGTTGATGGCATAAATATAACCTTTCTGCTAATTTAGAGATGAAATGTAGTTTCATGTAGTAATCGCTCTGTGTTTTGTATGTGCTGTACAGACGGTCTGGCCGTTGTTTGGGGAGGTCTGGCGGGCGTGATTTAGTTACTGGCTTTGTGGCGTGTTGTCAGTCCCTATAGGCTTGTTGTCAGTGCTTTTGTGTTGTGTTGGGATGCAGCCCTGGCTTGTGTGGTGATTTGCAGTTGCAATCTACACTGACTGCCTCTTGGCACAGGTCACCCCATTATATTGTGGAGCTGTGTGGATAGCACCACCATAGTGTTGTGTAACATGGTGGCGTGTGACCTGTGTAGCATGACCTGTACTGTATATGTATTTGTAAGTTGCAGTAGTGTGTAGAAGCCTTGTGATGTTTTTTGTGTCGTATTTTGTGGTGTGTTTTAGTTGTGCAGTGTTTGTATGTGTGTGTGTGAGTGTGTGTGTGTGTGTGTGTGTGTGTGTGTGTGTGTGTGTGTGTGTGTGTGTGTGTGTGTGTGTGTGTGTGTGTGTGTGTGTGTGTATTCTGCAGGGCTGTTTGTATTGTGAATGTGGCATGCTGTAGTATTGTGCCTTTTGGGCAGTTCAACTCGCCGGTGTTAGTGTGTATTTTGAGGTCGGGTAGTGCTGAGTCGCCGTGCGTAATGACAGAGCACAGTGCACTGGGCATTACAGAAAGACCTCATATGTGCCGACTCTGGGTGTGTGTCTGTGTGTGTGTGTGTGTGTGTGTGTGTGTGTGTGTGTGTGTGTGCTTGTGTTTGACCTTCTGTGTGTGTGTGTGTGTGTGTGTGTGTGTGTGTGTGTGTGTGTGTGTGTGTGTACATGTGTGCGTGCCTGCATGTGTGGGGATGCTGATGAGAGGGTGCATGCAGCGCTGAGGTTTTTTGGGGAGGTCCTGGCCACTGCTGTCACCCAGGGGCAGAGCGGCTCGGAGGGTCAGAGGTTGTGCCCCTGCACTTTAACGAGCGCTTTCAAGTGGCCCAGTGGGTGCAGCCAAAATAAACCTCCAGCGTGAACTAGAGAAACCTCTGAGCCACTCGCACCCACTGCCAGCAGCCTGCGCAAATGTCACTGCAGACAGGATAGAACACAGCAAAGCAAGATAGAATAGAATACAATGGAATAGAATAGAATAGAATTGAATAGAGATGGGCAATATGGCACTAGAGAAAAGTATTATATACTGTATATATACGGTCAAATATGCACCAGTAACGACCGCTGAAACATATAATGACCGCTATCAATGGCAACGGGTTTTGTGCTTTTGATTCACGTCTTTCATATCATTCCGCAAGTAGTCCGCAACTGTTTGCCCTAAATGGGACTTATTTTCCGATAATGACCGGGAAATACATTACAATACATTATCCCTTACATATATATATATATATATATATATATATATATATATATATATATATATATATATATATATACAGTATATTTATTGCTGAATATTGTGTGTAATGTATACATGTGTAATTCAACAGTAGGACACCTAGGATGTATAATGAGTGCAGCCGGACTCTCTGTCTGATTGCTGACCTTTATTAAAATCTTATTAAGTTTATTATGGTTGCAGCACAGGGCCGGTTCTAACATACTACATTTGGGTGGGCTGGTAGAAATTTTGGGTGGGCAACATAGCAAAGCGGTCAAATTGGATCAAAATTGACATAAACACAAAGCACTAACACAAAAAAATCTGTACTACCTAGCTCGAGTTGCTGCAGCCAAGAGCCAGGGATGGGCAGTATTTCTGATACATGTTTTTAAAATAAGTATTTCAAATGGAAAATAGTATTTAAAAATACTTTATAGGTGTATTTTTGTAGCCAAATATTTTTGGTAAAACCAATAGCCTACTTTTGGTAATGTGAGGATATCATAAAAGTGCAACAATGAATGTAGCCTCTGACTGGTGCTGAGTTAGTAATTTGCCCAGACTTGTGATCATAATATTGAGATTTAGGAAGATGATCCAGTGCAAGATGAGGTTACTCACACACACACACAATACACTCCCTCTCGTACCAACCCTTACATTTCTTCAGAACTTTAATAATTAGTTTCTTGAGAACTTTCATCATTCAACCGGAACACATGGAACCGGTCACTTTATGTAGCCTTGCCACATTGCTCAATCTGGGCATGCATTAATGATGTCAGAGACTTGTTTCCACTTTGTACCTCTTGACAAGTTCAGTTGTGACTTTTTGAGTGCATCTCTGATACAGTATTTAGGCTATGAGATGTAACAGTCAGGTCATCATAGTTGATCTGTTGCAGGTTATGGCATGTCTCGTAGGCAGAGAAAAGCTGTTGCTCTCAAACATTGTACACTTAATCAACAGTTAGTCAGTCAGAGTCAGTTTATTGATGAAGGAATAGATTAAATAGACAGATATGGAAGGTTTGCAAAGTGATATCATGCTCCCTTTAAAGAGTATTTTTAGTATTTCTTTCAAAATACAAAAATACAGTATTTTATTTAGATACATGGTGTGGCTAATGTATTTTGTAGTTCTGTATTTTGACTGTATTAAATTAGGGTATTTGATATTTTATTTTAAAATACATTTTGATGTATTTTTGCCCATCCCTGCCAACAGCTAGACCAGCCAGGCAGCTACATTGCTACACTCTGGAGCATCTGTAAAATCATGCCCCCAAAAGTGTGTAAATTGTAGCTGCCTGGCTAGTCTAGCTGTTGGCTGCAGCAACTCGAGCTAGGTAGCACCGTTTGTTTTCAATTTTCAATTTTTCTTCGTACCGACAGCAGGCTACTCAGTGACTAAAAGAAACAGATACAGTATATGTGAAAAATGGCCAGAGTTTTCCTTTATAGGAGGGGGGTTTACCTAACACACATACCTACGCCTACTGCATAGCTATGTACCAGTCCACTACCATTACACTCAACTACATCAACTACATTACACTCATCTGCATCCAAGTTGGTTTTGAGGCTGAAAAAAACTTTACTTTGTTTGGGTGGGCAAGACACAATGCTTGGGTGGGCTTAGCCCACCATAGCCCCTCCCTAGAGTTGACCCTGTTGCTGCATCTCCATTCTGTTTTATCCAATTGGGCTTTATCATCTGCTCTCTTCCATTCAACCCAATGTTCAACATACCGGTTCAGTTTTGTCTCTTAATTAATTCAATCCAGTTAATTTCACTCCATTTCAGCTCAGTTCAATGCCAGTGTTGTGTTACAGCAGAAGGACTATAACTCATTTGTCCATTCTAGCAGGACCAGGTATAGCAGGTATGCAAAGCATCATGGGAGCAGAGCACAGTCCTAGTGGTCTGTGGAAAACTAGAAAGCTTTGACCAGGGGCGCCACATGTTATTTTGGGGGGGGGGGGGGGGTAGTTGGGGGAGGAAGTGGCCTTAATTGCCCCTGTCTACGTGAGGGAGGGATGGAGAGGAGCGATGGCAGTGATAGAGAGATGGAACGATAGAACACCCACACGGCAGGAAGGAAGTGGGATGGTGAGAGCAAGGGCCTCCTGGGAGGATGAGGTCAGTGGCAAGACTTTCCGCCAGGCAACGGACAGACAGAAAGAGAGAGAGATGCAGAGAGAGAGAGTCAGAGAGAGAGAGATGCAGAGAGAGAGAGTCAGAGAGAGAGATACAGAGAGAGAGAGAGTCAGAGAGAGAGAGAGATGCAGAGAGAGAGAGATGCAGAGAGAGAGAGAGAGAGAGAGAATTATTATTGTGACAAACACTGATTTGGTCCATGTAGATCACAGATGGGGACATGTGTTTTTTAGATGTGATCCTCAGAAGCGCTAAAATTGCAGTTGGCAGTTGATTCATCACTTAAACACACACACACACACACACACACAAAAACATGGTCTGTTCATTCAGAAAAATTGAATCACATTGCCACACAAAGCTGTAAGCAACTGCTGAAATCCCCACACACACAACTACACATCGCTGTATTGAGTACACAGTATCTACATGTAACAGAACCACACACACACACACACACACACACACACACACACACACACACACACACACACACACACACACACGCGCACACACGCACACACGCACACACACTGACCCCAGAAGAAGCAGGCATTGAAAGGCATTCTTTTGAACAGTTCCTTGGGGAGACTGAGGCTGCCAGATCCCACTGCCTCCTAATTCACTAAAGATCTCTAGTCAGTGCCACACAGCACCAGCACCACACATGGGGCAAGAAAAGAAGAGAGAAGAGGAGAGGAGAAGAATAGAGGAGGAGCAGAGTGAATGGGAGAGGAGAGTAGAAGATTGGACAGGAAAAGAAAAGAGAAGAAAGAGAGGAGAATGGAGGAGAAGAGAGGAAAAAGGAGTGATAAGTACAAAGCCAGATAGATGGATAAAGAATGAAGGTAGAGAGAGATAGAGGGAATATGAACGAGGGATGAGGAGGCAGCAGAGGAGAAGAAAAGTCAAAGGGAGAGAGAAATAGAAGGAGAAAAAGAGGAGAAGGGAGAGGGAGAGAGCCAGAGTAAGAGTAAAACAGTGGAAAATGCTGAATGCAGGTCAGATGAGTGCACATGTTCTCTGTGGTTAGAGTAGGGCCTGAGCACGCACTCAGCAGTGCCATCCTGAAGTGTGTTTGAGTTCGTGAGGTTTGGACCAGGACGAGAATGTGTGTGTGTGTGTGTGTGTGTGTGTGTGTGTGTGTGTGTGTGTGTGTGTGTGTGTGTGTGTGTGTGTTTGTGTGCGTGTGTTTTTATGTGTGCGCGCGTGTGTGTGTGTGTGTGTGTGTGTGTGTTTGTGTAAACACTGCTGATGTCACTATTGCTGTCTGTGTCCACTCTTGGCTTCTCTGGACAGCTTTATAACTTCTTCTATATCACTGTATATTTTTCTTTCTCTCTCCCTTTCCCTCTCTCTCTCTCTCCATCCTCTCTTCTCTCTCCATCCTCTCTTCTCTCTCCATCCTCTCTTCCTCTTTTCCCATAAACTGTGCTGGAATGTGCATTGAGGATTTTACAAGCCCAGCATGCACGTCTCTTCTCTCTCACTCTATAGCGTTCTCTCCCTCTCTCTCTCTCTCTCTCTCTCTCTCTCTCTCCCTCTCTCTCTCTCTCTGCCTCAGCAACTTCTCTTAACCCCACATCACCCTCTTTCTATGTCCCTTTTACTCACTCTCTCAAGGAAGCATCAATATGCCGGCCACTGATTACCAAAGATGCTAGGCCATATCAGTCATCAGTCATATTCTGACATAACACTTTAAGCTGCAAAGTGGCATTTTTGCTCCTGACCAATGTTTATTTTGCATAGTGTCCAGTGTCGGTCAGTGACTCCAATTGGTCAACCACTTCTCCACTGTCAGTGAATAGTTATGTCTCTCTTATAATACTGTGATGTGTGTGCTATGATGTGTGTGCTATGTTGTCACCACACACACACACACACACACACACACACACACACACACACACACACACACACACACACACACACACACACACACACATACACACACACACACACACACACACACATACAACCAACAGTACAGGCAAAATATAGTTTTCGTGTTCATGTTCAAGACAGGGCTACAAGGCCATCCCTTTTATTGTAACATGGACAAAGCTGTTAGACTGTTAACAAGCACAGAGGAAGCCAATCCAGAGTCAGAAAGCCAGAAAAGTCCCTTTGCAATAGCCTCCTTTTGACTGAATGTATGTATACTTTTCTATAACAAGAGAAATGAATGATATTTACCTTATATGTCATTTATATTTCTGAGAGAGAGAAAGAGAGGAGAGAGAAAGAGAGGAGAGAGAGACCCTGTATGAATGAAAGAAAGACACAGAAAGTGCTGGACCTGTGTGTATGTGTGTCTGTTATTGCTGGTGGTTTGGTGCTGTGCCCTGGCTCCGCCAGCACTAGTGACTGACCCCAGTGGCTTTGTCTGAGTTCTGGCCACTGCTGGTCGCTGCATCCCAGCTGGCCAACCACTGGGGTCAGCTCAATGGCCTTCCCGTAAACACAGGGCGCGCTCAGGGTGTGTGTCTGTGTTGGTGTGTTTATGTGTGCGAGTCTTCTCAGGCTCCTGGAATAACACTTCATTGAGGAGTTTTTCTTAGTCCTTTGAAATGATGTGTCTCGCAATTTGTATGTGTGCGTGCGTGCATGTATGTGTGTGTGTGTGTGAAATGAAAAGAGAGAGAGAAAGAAAGAAAGAAAGAAAGAAAGAAAGAAAGACATTTCCTCTTGACCCTGAGATTGCATGCTCTCCTTTTGTGTGTTTGTCTGTGTGTGTTTTCATGTGTGCGTACGTGCTGACCTTGTGAGAACTTGATTTTTTATTTTGCTCTAAAAGCAGGCTATATGTTGTGTGAATTCACTGGCTCCTGAAAATAGACTTGTGGTCTTCTGGTGACCAAATGACTGTATTGAAGATGTCCTTCCCTAGAGCTGGATAGTGCTTATCCTCTGCACCCTACTGTTTCTGGTGCTCTCTGAAGTTGTTGGGAACCGTAGCAGGGATCAGCTTTTAGTGTTCTTGGAATTCCTGAAATCGATGCTGAAAGTCTTACACGTGTCTAGAGCATAAAATGATTAGATTAAACTCGCCCTGCGAGAAAGGGGAGATTGATGGAATAGATGAAAAGGTAAAGGAGAAGGAAAGAAGATCATGTCTTTTTATTGTGCAAATGGTTTCTGGCATATTGTTTGGCATAATTGACATAATGTGCAATACTTTTCCATTTTCCATTTTACAGTTATTCGTTTGGTTGATGCTTTCACCCAAAGCGACTTCATGTAACAGTATAAAAGAAAGTTAAAGGATTAAAGAGTGCATGGTAAGCGCAAGTTGATTGAAGAGAGTGAAGAGATTCTCACTATCAGAGAAGTACAAGGGAGAATAGTTTGGATTGTGTTATGCATACAGGCGTCAGTGCTTTGGAGGATAATGAGGGGTAGCATATTTGTCTTTATGAGGGCTTTACAGTAAAGTAAGTGTGTGTAGACTCAGAAATCACTTTGTAGGCAAGTATTAGTTCCTTCATCCATTCAATCCAAGATCCACTCCGAGACCATGGGCTCATCAGGCAGAAATGGCAGATAGATTTGGGTATCATCTGTGTTACAGTGATATGAGAAGCCATGCGAGCAGCATGTAATGGGACCCAGGGAAGTGGTGCTTTCAGCTTGTACTGACATACAGTACAGTAAGATTAGGTAAAAGGTTTTTATATTTCTGCCTGTCAGCCTGGGTGTTTAAGAATGCAACATTAGTGTTATATCACCTCCTCTTCCTCCTCATATGACAATAGATGTATGATGTCTTATATCACCTCCTTTTCCTCCTCATCAGTCTGTGGGTCCACCCGTGCCTCCTCTCCCGCCTGAAGGTCCGGTGGAAGAGGACTGCTATGAAGAAGCTGAGCCATTTGTCCCAGCCAATCACATCACAGGTACAACTTCTACAACCAATCACATGTAACCCTTTCTCTGTTACATTTGCCCGATCAGCTTTACCAAAACAGCCAAAAAGAGCAATGCTGCAGTTATACATTAAAACCCCCCCATTGTTAAGTATTCATTAGACTGTATTATTGTTTTTATACCCCTCTTGTGCTCCCCTTTGCTGAAAATTGCCCTCTTTCATGTTGGGCAGTTATCCCATTTTCATCCATTACCTCCTATAGCTTTTATAATTCTGTAAAATATTACAGTTTGCCGACGCGGTCGATTAACCATGAATAGTTGAGAAACTGTTGTGTGTGTTTTCTGGCCTGCCCAGATAAAGGGGACTCGGACAGCAGCCACTACGAGTCGTACGGCGAGGAGGACGACGGGGAGCTGGTGAAGGACAGGGCCCACTACATCCAGTGGAGTGCCTCACAGCCCTGTCTGCGGCCCCTGCCCGAGTCGCGCATCTGCGGGTACCTGTGGAGGAGGAAAAAGTGGCTGGGCCAGTGGACGCGCCAGCTCTTCATCATCAAACACAACCTGCTGCTGGTGAGAGAGAGAGAATGTGTATTTGTGTGCGTGTGTGTGTGCGTGCATGTTATACCAAATAAAGGATCAAAGAAGTCAGGAAACAAAAGCTCACAATTTAAGAAACACACTATGTTTGTCTAATGTAAGTATAGCACTAGCATTGAACGTAGCCAAATTAAACACAATAAACTAACATACCAATTACATCTTGTCTCCCTCCCTATCTGTCTGTCTGTCTGTCTGTGTGTGTGTGGCTGACAGTGCTACAAGTGTGCTAAGGACCTGAACCCGCTGCTGGAGCTGAACCTGCTGGGCTGCCAGGTGGTCTACAAGTCCAGACACAGCAAGAAGATGCAGCACGAGCTGAAGGTGGTGGCCGGCTCCGACACGGTCATAATGGGCTTCCAGAGCTGCCAGCAGGCTGAGGAGTGGAGGAAGGTCTGGACGTGTTCACTGAGCACTACATTTACATTTATTCATTCAGCAGACGCTTTTATCCAAAGAGACTTGCTTACATACAGTATGTCAATTACATTACAAGGGCCATTTTCCCTGGAGCAACTCTAGGTTAAGTGTCAAGGACACAACGGTGGAAGCCAGATTGAACCCACAACTTTTCTGGCTACTGCATGCCAGTCCAGCTCCTTAACCACTATGCTACTATCTCGACACTACAGGGCTTAGTCAGAGAAGGGGGTTTTAAAGTGAAAGATAAATCAGTCACATCAAACATGGAAAGCTGGAAAAGGAGAATAGGTGAAGAGAGAAGAATTCAGAAAGAGTGAGACGTGAGAGAATGAAAGACCCATGTGATGAGACAGAAGAGCAGTCTTGGCTGAAGAGTGCTCATGACATAGAAACATATAAATGGAGTACCATACCAAAGGAACATATCTCAAAATATTCTATGAAACAGCCTCAAAGACTGATGTCCACATCTACCCCCTCTCCCTCTCTCTCCCCCCTCTCTCTCTCTCCCTCTCTCTCTCTCTCTCTCTCCCTCGCTCTCTCTATCTATCGCTCCCTACAGATCATTGAGGAGGTGAGCGGCTCTAGCTACTGTGAGCCTGAGTCCCACGGCTCGTCGTCCATGCTGAAGTCTGACAGGCTGGACTCCTGCCGGGTAAAGCAACTCTGTCGACAGTGTCCTCAATTACCTACCCCCCACCACCACACTACCCCTTCCTCCCTGCAAAATAACATTAGCAAGGAAAAGTATCTCTGAATGTCGACAGAGCTACAGTATATTGGCCATGCTCATGCAAGCTTTAAGTGGGTCTCTCATCTAATTGCTCCTCGCTCAAAGTCTCCCTTTCATTTCTCAGCTCAGTGCTGCTGTCAGGGTAATGAGGGGGCCTTTCTGTGTGGGGACTGACCCAGCATAACAGTGACCCATCCTGAGACTCCTAAAGGGGGGGGGGGGGGTTGTGGGTCCTGGACAACAGTCACCACTGTACTGCCAGCAGAACTCATCTGTTTGTACACAACTTTGAGACGATAGAGCCCATTCATCATTAGAAGTAGTCCTCATTTCTACGGCAATCTGTTTAGGACCAAAAACAAAGCCACTGGGAACCCTGCAGGAATCCCAGGTGTTTAACGTTAGTTAGTTCATGTGCAGGATTGTCTATATATGAATTCATGAGTTGAGATTGGGCTGTAGTAGGTGAAGAGACTATTCAGAGTTCTGTTGGAATTCAGATAAGCAAATCCACCTTCTGTTGTTCTGTCCTTGTCTCTGCTCATCCTCATCCTCCACTCATTATCCTCTCTTCTCTCCTTTACTGCCATACCTCTTCTCCCCCTCTGTCCTCTCTTCTCTTCTTCTCTTCTCATGTCTTCCCCATCTATCTGTCCCTCTCACATGGCCTGCTTTGTCCCCCTCACCCACATTCTTTTGATCCTCTGCTCTTCGATCCTTCTTCTCTGACCGCTGCACATACAGTATGTTCTGTGTCTCTGACCGCTGCACATACAGTATGTTCTGTGTCTCTGACCGCTGCACTTACAGTATGTTCTGTGTCTCTGACCGCTGCACATACAGTATGTTCTGTGTCTCTGACCGCTGCACTTACAGTATGTTCTGTGTCTCTTGCCTGCAGTCCAGCACGGTTCTGCACACAGACTCGGATGACGAGAGGCTCTCTGCTCTGCCCTCAGCACCCAGCCCAGAGGAGAGCAAGGACAGAGGTGAGTGTATGCACACACACACACACACACACACATACAGCACGCACACACACACACACACACACACACACACACACACACACACACACACGCACACACGCACACACACACACACACACACACACACACACAGCACACACACACAGCACGCACGCGCACACACACACACACACACACAAACACACACACACACACAGTACGCACACACAACACGCACGCATGCACGCACACACACACAAACCTAAATGGGTTTGGCTGGCATGTGGCTGGCATCCCAATCATATTTATTGTTTTCTAATTTTCTCCAATAAACTCTTCCTCAATCACTGACAAACAATGTTTTCTCACTGCACGGCCTAGAAATTAATTGAGATGTATTAAAGAGCAGAGTGCAGTTAGTCTGGAGATGTTGGGGAGCACAGACTGTTATTCAAGTCAAAGTCTTGTGTTACAGAATTATGACGCAGATTCCTCCACCTGGAACAAAATGATTTCGCCATTTCCTGAACAAACTTCCTCGTCGCCATTATATCAAACTCAATTACCGTCCTCCTAAAAATGCCAACCATTAACCAGTACAAACACCCTTAAAACTATCATCGTCTTGCCGGCTCAAGGGAAATCCATTGCATTTCCGTGTACCGGTACATCATCAGCTGAGAGGGATGCTATCAATAGCAAAGTGAAGACCTGTTTGTGTACTGAGTGAGATGTACAATGTGTGGCATTGTCCTTTGGCATTGCATTGGGGATTGGGCGCCGGGTGTGGGACATACCAGATAGGATGCGAGCATTGTGGATGCCACACTGGGGCATTGTCCTGCTCCCAAATTCCTGCTCAATTCAATTGTCACCTCTGGCGTAGCAGTGCAGGGAGGACCCGAGGGTATGGCGTGGGCTGTCGCCAGGGCAACCCCGATGTGTTTGTTTACGTTCCCAGTGACATTGGGATAGCACCTGTGAGTCACTGCATTGCAATGCATAGAAATAAGTAAATGGAGTTGATTAGTGGGATTGACAATAGGCATTTAAAAGGGCAATAGGCAGCATATCTTGGAAACTCAGACAAAGAAGGAGGGAGAAGTGGAATGGAGAGCAACACTGTAAGCAGGTGAAATCTAGGAAACGTCTGCTACATCGTAGTGCTTGCAACTCTTGATCCTATAGCAGCACAGATAGAGCTGCCATGTCAGTGATCGGTGGAGGGCCCTGGGGACCGGCCTCACCGTAAGCCATAAAGAGAACCATGTGATCAATGTCGTTGACGTGTTATATTAACTATATTAACCAAGTTATAATAATTTCAAACTGGCCTCCTTCAGAGAAAAGCAACTCTGTAAGAGGGGGAGATTCTTTGAAGCATGTTAGAGATGAAAGACAGAGGAACATTCATCAGAAGTCTAGCTCTTACTTAACTAACTGCAGTGTTGTGCAGTGGTTGGGAACAGAATATGGGGAAGTGGTATTTGTCAGATAGTTAATGTGCTAGGTGGTCACTGGTGGTCACCTAGACTCAAGACATGAGTTAGAGGTTGTGTGTGTCACAAGGAAGGTTCTGGAATGTCATTAGAGGGTAAATAAATGGAAAAAGATGAGTCAGGTGATTTATATAAAAGGAAGACCTACTCCTGAGTCGTCTCGTTTTCAATGTTTCAGGGCTGGTGCCTTCATTCAGTAATTAGATAATGTGTGTGTGTGTGTGGGGGCGGGGCGGGGGGGGGGGGGGGGGTGTAAAAGTCATACAGCAAACTCATGAGGTAGTTGGTAGAGGTGTGTGAGTGGTTGGTTTTCCTTTGATAAAAGTTTTAAGTGTGTGACACCAAATGTTTTTTTTTTTTTTCGGAAAGACGTCAACATGAACATTAAAGCCATTCCCATGAACATTAAAGCCAATACATGGTTCCAGAACTTTCACAAAATGGCCAGCACTTCTTAACTTTGTCCATAGCCACATTCTTATAGTGCGAGTGTTTCTATGTGGTTGTGTGAATGAAACACTCACTGTCTAAGTATCTGGAGTTACATAATGCTTGTGTGGTTGGTTACATTATTAAACACAACACTTTCGTCGCAGAGATTATGGTTCTTTGTTTTGCTCATAGTTACCATTGTGTTCACATGTTGTGGTTTGTTAAGTCATTTGCTGATCATTTCCATTTTTGGGATTGTTTTGTTCATTGGTGAGCTTCTCTAGCCTGGAAGCCAGCCCGAACTTAGCCCCGCTCACAAAATTTGAGCTTGAGAAGTTCGGTCTGGACTTGTTCCATTGACAAGCCTCTATGAATACTTGAATTGTGCGGACCAATCCAATCATCTGGGCGGGCTTTATACAAAGATGGACAGATGAGCATCGGTGCCTATTCATTCACGTGAGCTGAGTGCGCTTCGATTGATTTGGTTTACAGCAAAAAGCTTGTCACTAGCAATGGTCACTAGATGTTTATGTCACTATTGTGGCTATTGTATAAGAAAGCCTAGCCTACTGACTGCCTAATAATAAAAAATAAATAAACAGAAAACAGCATTTGTTTAGAAGAAGGATGTTTTGGCCACTAGGATTCACAGTAGGCTATTTTGTTTGTCTGGTTGGTTAGGTCTATCCAATTGTGTGCAGATGCGTTTCCCCCCTGTATCTATTGAAAGATGCCCCATAATCACATCCCAATGCTCCGATTCCAGACTCAAGTTCTGAATAGAACTTTGAGTATGGCTACGTCAGGGGACAGCTTCTCTACACCAGAACAAAAAAAACAATCCCTCATAATTGCGTGCTAATAAGGTTGTGTATTTGTGTGTGTGTGTGTGTGTGTGTGTTCTACTCAGCTGGCTTCCTGAATGTGCTGATGAACTGCCAGTGGCAGAGCCTGTGGTGCAGGGTGGAGGGCGGTGTGCTCAAGATGTTTCGCGAGGAGGAGGAGGCCAGCGGTGGCGACTGCAGCGGCGACGGTGACGGCAGCCCCCAGTACAGCGTCCAGCTGCGTGGGGCCCAGGTGCAGCCAGGCCCGGACACGGCCTCCAGCTACCGCATCAGCCTGCTGCAGCACGGCGACCAGGTGGCCGTGCTGGAGGTGAGAGCGAGAGCTGACCTGAGAGTGGGTCCTGCATAAACAGGGTTGTGTGACTGCAGGGTGTTAGTGGCTGAAGAAAGTTGGCTGGTTTGTTTGCCTGTGTGTGTGTATGATAAATTGGATTTATGTGTGTTTAGTACCATTAATCCACCAACACTTCCTTTCAGTAAGTCCAAACCAGGGAGGTCAGGATTTTGAGAGTTAGCTTCAGCCAGTTAGCATCCAAGTTGGCCACCACCATCTTTGAAAATGGCATCTCATAGGTGCTATTTTCCAGCCACATTTTCACAAACAAGCCACAAGCCAATGTGGTACCACATTATTGGAGACAAAAGTGTGTTGTCTATGTGGATTGGTGGATATTCCCATAAACTGGAATCCACGTGGAATATAATTTGTGGCCGTCTATGGTGGAGTGCTCTAGAATCTTTGGTCCAGACATACCTTTGATTAAGAGTACTTAAGATGGCAAAATATGTTTTTTTTTTTTTTTTGCATTTCAGTTAAATTGTGTTAGACATTGCTTCTTAGAAAACATGTTTTATATCTTCACAGCAGTGGTACTCCATCAGCATGTGGAGGTCACCTGTCTCTTCTCAGCTCTTCACAGCTAGTCAATGGAATAATGCAACTTCTTGGAATACCCGCGGCCGTTTGTGCTGTGAGCTTTATTGGCTCTCCAGGAACTCAGAGTTTGTTTTGCTTCAGTGGAGTGGAAAGGAGAAATTTCCTACTCTGAGAAGCTTGATAACCAGAGGCCCAGTGCCAGTGTGTATAAAGCTCCTGAGAATTAGTCTTAAAAGCAATCTCAGACTACTTAAAATCAAGAAAGGCCACGGTTAAAAAGCCAAGACTAAGAATGTGACATAAAATCTCTCATGGTGAATGTTTGCAAATAGTTTGAGGTACTTCTTGGGGCATGTCATGCATATTACCATAATTGTATTACCTTACAGAGCAATGATGTATTTAGACAGAGCAAGTACAGCCAGGCTACACAGGGTGCCCAATTGAAACACTCTGTTCACAGAGCGTTTATATAGTTTTAGAAGACTACAGATGTAGTTTTTTTTTTTAATCTACGCGCGACTCTCACGTCTGGTGTAGCCAGTTCCACTGATTATAGTGGAAGCTAATTGTTGCAGCTCTGCAAACTGAATGCTTCAGTTACTTGCCTTGTGTAGCCTGCCTATAAGACTGTAAGACAGAGCAAGCATAAGATCTTATTTTGAGGACCAGTTTGAGGACCATATTAGACCAACAACCAGACGGCTTTGATTGGGTGTCCCTGTAAGGAGGTCTGCACACTGTGTGTGTGTGCGTTATGGTACAGTGGCCTTGGCTGGGAATGTCTGCACATGTGTGTGTGAAATTAGGTTGCAAGTTTGACTATATGAGAACACTGTGATGATATGTTTATTTGTGTGTGTCTGTGTCTGTGTGTGTGTGTGTGTGTGTGTGTGTGTGTGTGTGTGTGTGTGTGTGTACAGGCTAGCTGCTCTGATGAGAAAGAGCAGTGGGTTCAACTTCTGCAGGATGGGAGTGTTCCTCAAGGTCAGAGCACAGTCGACCCTTACCATCATCGCGCCAGCCATGAGTCCTTACCACTGAGGTACACATGCACACACACACACACACACACTCTCTCTCTCTCTCTCTCTCTCTCTCTCTCCTTTGACCTTTTCCTCTGTCATGCTTTCGATTTCGAGTTTTGACAATGAGCAGCAGGAACGAATTGAACCCACGTAAACGACAATTTAGGCTAGGCCTGCTTTTCGTCAGTTGTGCTTAAATCCTGTTTTTTAATGCTGCCTAACATAACATCCAGCTGTGGCCCACTGGTTAGCACTCTGGACTTGTATCCGGAGGGTTGCCGGTTCGAGCCCCGACCAGTGGGCCGCGGCTGAAGTGCCCTTGAGCAAGGCACCTAACCCCTCACTGCTCCCCGAGCGCCGCCGTTGAAGCAGGCAGCTCACTGCGCCGGGATTAGTGTGTGCTTCACCTCACTGTGTGCTGTTTGTGTTTCACTAATTCACCGATTGGGTTAAATGCAGAGACCAAATTTCCCTCACGGGATCAAAAAAGTATATATACTTATACATCCAGCTGAACTATAGTAATGTACACAGTACAGTTAATTAATTTTACGCACATATTTCATTTGCGGGAGTGCAGTGAATCATCCGTTTGTCCCGCACCCGAGAACGCACCTCTTTCATCCCACCCGCTCCCGCAAAGAGCTTTCCAAAGTTGTCCCGGCCGCACTTTTGCGTCGGGAGTGCAGACCTCTATCACACAGTCTCTGTCTCTGTCTCTCTCTCTCTCTCACTTTCACACATACACACACACATGTGCAATGCAGACTACTACCAACACCTGAAGGACACTGCTATTTTTGTCTGTTCCAGCGGGCTGAAGACACGAAGGTTCCCCACCTCTAACATGTACATGGACGACCCCTTCCAGCAGCTTGGTTCAGTCCACTCCCAGCCTATCTACTCCAACACGTGTATACTAGAGCACATGGTATGGCCCATGGAACTTATGTTTATATGCTAAATACTGCTGTTACAGTACATGTCATGCTGGATTGCAATATTATCTGTAATTTAAATAATAACTGTGAAATGAATCTGAAAAGAAAAGAACTAACGAATGTACTAAAAGTCCATCTGTCTGAAATGCAACGTGTTCAGTTTCAGAACTCCCATGGCGGAGGAAAGGGAGACTGTGGGTCATCGAGGAACTCGGTGAACTATGGCAACAATGAGGTCTTCAGCAACCACAGTAAGTCTGGACCTCAGGCCCAGACCCAAGCCGCAACATGCCCAGATATCAGGCCCTCTGTGGCCCTTGTCTGACCCTCTTTCTGCCCCTCTATCTGTCCCATCTCCTCTGCCCTGGACGTTCGCTGAGTTTGTCTTATTCATTTATGCATAGCTTGTGGGTGTGAATGCATGCAGAGAGGTCTGGAAAGAGCATTTCAGTATCTCTTTGTGTGTCTGTGTGTGTGTGTGTGTGTGTGTGTGTGTGTGTGTGTGTGTGTGTTTGTATGTCTGTGGACAGAGAAAAAGGAAGACATCAGAATCTGACTGGAGGGACTGGAAAATCAGATATCATCAAAATATGGTTACAAAGACAGTTAGAATGGTTTGCATCAGTGTCTGTGTGTGTAGCCGTTTGTGCATGCGTTCGTCTGTCTCTGTGTTAGAACACACCACTTTTTTTTGCTGCTCTCTGTCAAGCAGGCTATTATAAAAAAATGTGCGGCTCTGACATGGATACTTGCTCTCGCATGCTTACGCACAGAAGCCTGTGGAGTCTTGACAGTGGTGCTGCCTATGCCATCTGCTTCTCATTTGCGAACGCGACCTGATTCATTACTGGGTGGTTACTGCAGTCACTTGCTGGACGGTCCTCATATTTCCACCCGTCCTCACAAGGGTACTGAGACAGATACAGTATGTGTGTGCCAGTGGCCCTGGGACATCAGTCAGGAGTAGTGGAGGGGAGAGCTGTGGCCCAGATACCCGTGCAAGCGAAGCGGTGACAATCATAGGTGACTCTGGTGGAAGATGCTGAGGCAAACAGTCAGGGGACATTTTCTGGGCGCAGGTTTCCGGTAGTGGTATTACAAAAGTAATGCAAAAATTAGAAGGCATGATATGGCTTGGATCAAGTGTCTTTTAAGATTAATCTTGACACTGTGACATGCAGAATTGTGTTATACTATTGAACACATATATCCCACAACGTTTGAGAGAAGAGATTTACCATATTTTATGTGGAAAACATTAGATTTTAAATATATTTATTAATCTTTTGCAGACCAAATCATGGCCTTTAATGTGCCTATACGGAGCCTCTAAATTTCCTTTGCAGTCATTAAAGGAGAATTCTGTTGTGATTTTGACCTAAAGTGTGTTGAAACATGATACCGAGTGTGAACGTATGTCTCATAGCTCATCTCGCCTTGTCCCCTGCACTGAGAAATCTGAAATAAGAAAATAAGAATAAAAATAAGAAAATGTTTGTTCAGATGGACTCCATGTCACTTGGCTAGCAAGATGTAAATTGTCTCTACAAGTTTGTAAGACAAAGTGCTCATGTTAAGTGTCCTTACTGGGGCCCCACTATACAGACATACAAGGCATATTAAGGACAACAAACAGACTATAGTGAATGACAGGATGTTACTCAAAATGTCCGTCTGTATGTGGCGTTATAAAGAATTTAATGGCATATAACACAGCATAATATACAACACATTCCTGTGTAATCTCATTTGGGATTAGCCTACTCAAAAAAAAGCAAAAACTATTTTTGCTACTCAGAATGATTATACTCAGCTGTAAATTATTAGAAAGCTGAGATGCTCATAGCTCTTGTGGTTGCCACAAAAAAAGAGAACCATCTGCGTAGACGGCCGCAGCAGACCTAATGAGTCTACATTTCACCTTTCCTGTGAATTTTTCGGTGGTCGCTGCCAGGACCCCTAGTCCAGTCCCCCGGGAGGGGCATATGAGGTGATGCTCCCTGGCCGTCTCTGGGAGCGAAGCGTCTGGCTTGCCTCATGTGTCGGGAGCAGGAGCGCTCTCATCGCATGCTCTCATGTTCTCCCAGTTTTGGGAAAAGGAGCCATGGTGGTTTCGGCTGCCATTTCTCCGGCGGTTTCGCTTGTGGCTGCGGGATGCGGGTGTGTGGCGGTGAGGCCTTTCATGGGCACGGCACAAAAACATTGAGACTCATATTTTTTTCCCTCTTCCCTCCACTCAGTTTGAGAGGGGGGAAGTGGAAAAGGGAAAAATAACTCCCTCCCCCATTCTCTCTTTCAAATGAGAGAGAAAGAGAGGGAGAGAACTGAAAGACAGAAAGAGCAAGACTGAAATGAATTAGTGGCCATCTGTAACCATGAACAGTTCTCATAATTTAGCCTTATTTTATGACTATCATGATTCTAATGATCTGTGAAAGCATGGTGTCATTTTCTCATAGCAAATGTTATTTGGCTTTCTCCCTCCAAAAACTCTTGCTCCTCTGAAACGAGAACTGCTGCTATTAGGTTATTAGTGAAGCGGAGTTTAGAAGGCCTTGATAGTTCTTTGATTAAGCCATGATAGTGTGAACCTAGTGGATTTTTGTGCTGAGCAGGCCTAAAGCGTGTGTGGTCCAACATGTGAGAGCGTAGGTCCCACTCCACATGACTCACATGTTCACCATTTCCTGTGCCAGAGATAGTGGTGTCCTACTTAGTGGCAAGGAAACCACTATCTTCCATATTGGGAATAGTATTATATGTCATTTAGGACACGCCCTTAGAGACAGGATGAATTGTGGGCTTTCTAAGAGTTTGTGTGTGTGTATGAGTGTTTTTTTTTTGTTCAGAGCTTTGTGTGACAGTTGAGTGATTGCACAGTCCATAATCTTATACAGTCATCTTGTAGCAGCCAGACCAACGGATACCCTGTCTTTGCTGAATTACTGAAGCTAAGCAGGTGGTTGGGCCTGGTTTGTACTTGGATGGGAGACCTCCTTGGAAAACTAGGTTGCTGCTGGAAGTGGTGTTGGTGGGTGGCCAGTAGGTGGCACTGTTCCCTCTGGCTAAAACATATCGATCCCAATGCCCCAGTGTAGTGACGGGGGCACGTTAAACCAAGGTCCTGACTCACTGTGGTCATTAAAGATCCCATGGCATTTATTGCAAAGAGTAAGGGGTTCCCCGGTTTCCTGGCTAAATTCCCAAACGAATTGGCTCATTCACTCCCTCACTTTCCACCTCAAGCTGGTGTGTGGTATGCGTTCTGGTGCATAATGGCTGCGGTGCATCACCCAGGTGGGTGCTACACATTAGTGAGGTTCCCCCTTTACTGTGAAGCGCTTTGAGTGTCGTGAAAAGCGCTATATAAATGTACTGTAATGTGTTGTTGTTGCACAACTCTGAATGCTGAATGCTAAATATTGATTTTGCTGTCGAACATATGTAAGGAGTGTATGTCTGTGTGTGCTTGTTGAAGGTCAGGGATTGGGTGAGATGGAGCGAGGTGTTCAGAAGCTGGACTTGACTGGGAAGAGGCGTGTTCAGCTCCGAGCGGGGTCAGAGGTCAATCTCATCAATGCAGGCAAGCCAGCCAAGCGCACGTCCTTCAGACAGTCCCTGGCCTTCTGCACTGAGAGAGTGCAGGTATGTTTGTATACACACAAGCACACACATACACATACAGAAACACAAACACACACACATATAGGCCTACATGTATGTATTGGAAGTACACTCATCCATGTAAAGATTAATCAAATGTGCCACAGAGTGCACACATAAAGGTTACCTCAGATGATGCTGAGTATTTACTTTATGAAGTCAATATTCAGTATCACCTGAGGTAGGAAATACATTAATAAATGAGCTTTCAAATATATTTTCAACCTGAAACAGTTTAGTTACAGAACGAATAGGCTATATACAACTAGACACTAAATTGTCTGTGATGTGCACATGGTCATGTAGTTCACACAAAAAAGAACGCTGTACGTCAGAAGCACAAAACATGTTGCCATTGACAGCGGTCATTTGCAGCTGTGATTATAGATTTATCAGACCTCCGAACGTTGGGAAGGCCCATTCATGTGAATGGAACTTTCTGCAGACATTGCCACGCAACACCTGAAACTGTCAAGTTTTATCTGTGTGGTGAACTATAAAGACCCATTGTTTTAAGTTTCTTTTCCCGTTTTGGCACGTAGCCGTATAAAGAAAGATATGAGCATGCTCTGTCACACCCTCTCTTTAGAACACCCCACACCTGTTATGTCAGAGAGTAGGCCGATGCTATATTAGATCATATACACAATACTGCCTTAAACAACCGTTTAATCCAGAGGTCTTCAACAGGTAGCTCCCCATCTCTTTCTGAGTAGCTCTCCAAAAGCTTCAAGCTTTAAAATGTTCAAGAATCTGATAACACAGTCAGTTGGTAAACATGTTAAAGTTCCTATCTAATCAAATTCACAGTCTACAAACAGAGAATGTAAAGGAGGTGGAAGGAGCCTTAGAACGTAAAAAAGCTCATTCAGTTGTTTTGGGTTGAGATTAGCTATGTGAGTACATGGAACTACTAATAGAAAACATTGGTAGCTCTCGACCTAGTTCATTTAGTCAAAGTAGCTCTCGGGGGGGAAAAAAGGTTGGAGACCCTTGGTTTAATCTAACCAAGTCATCGCCATTGGCGTTTCACTAAGATAACGCATCTGGGCTTCTGTGCCCATTGCTAACAGTGGTGCCTGTAGGTCAGTCTCAGGCCCGTCGGTTTTACTAGGATGCACTGCCACCTTTTGTCTGGAATGCTTTATGAAAGCTGCTGTTCAACAGTGACAACTCTTTTAAGCTCCTTCGAAAAGACGTTACGCTTGGAGTATCCACTTCAGTTTTTGGTCAGAAACGTATCATTTTGCACATCTCATCCTACATAGCTAAGGACAAGGGAGCGGCTTGTTTTGAATAATATATCCACCAGATATAACTATGGCATAATTATGTCCCTCATTGAAGCTTTCAGCAGAAGCTCATCATTTATCTTGTTTAAACAGAAACACATGACTGCCCATTGAGAAACAGGAGCATTTTCATGTAGAAGAGGTCCAGTGGCCTCTGCCAGTTGAAATATAATCACTCTGAATTACACAGGACAGGAATGGAGGACACTTCCTCCCACAGGAGCAGAGGGGAGAGGGTTTCCAAGATAAAACACAGTTGCTTGTTTTACCCATAATCCCATTTCCTGGAGAGAGAATGTGTAGTTGAGCTTTCCTGATTTGGAATTTTTTTATGAATTGAATAAACCAGCCCATGTATTCTTCATCTTAAGTTTATGTATCCTTAAATGTGTGACCAAATTCGTAAATATATAAATAAATGCCTGAAGCACCTGTCTTCCAGCTCAAAGAAGCTAACCAGTGTCAAATAAATATACACACACATCCAGCCTCCATGCACACACAGACCCATATGCACACCTACTCTATTAATTGTATGTATTTTGGTTTGATCCCATGTAGGGAGGTTTCTTTAGTCCACTGCTGAGGAGAACTGCCTCTGCGAAACACTCCCTGAAACACGCACCATCTTCCCTCTTCATAGAACACGGCAAAGTCTTCCAGAAGAGAAAGGTGAATACACACACTTACACTCCTTACAATCTATTCACAACTACTGGCAAACCTGTTTCGTAATCTTATGAATGTGAAAATGATGTTTTGATCTTAAAATTGCATAATTTTAAAACTAATTACAGCCCTCACTGATAAGGTTGTCTTCTTATGTGATTGCATTATTTTGTCTTATCTGAGAAGTTCTTCTGCTGTTTCTTTCAGGAGTGGGAAACAAAGGCCTCTACCTGACCTCCCCTGGCACTCACTTTGTACACATTCCCCATTTAAAGCAGTATATATTGCACTGAACATATTATTAATGTGCATGTGGATCATGCATTTTAGGATTTGTGTGGATTTGTTTTGATTTGGGTTTGGTTGAATCTTTTCGTTATTATATGGTTCAATTGGTACTTTTGATTATATATCACAGACACTATCTCTGTCCCTGTCTTTGTTCCCTCTCGGTTCTCCAACAGTCCCCACCACACACACCCCTCCGTACACCCTACATGTATGTCTGATTTTTGTCAAAGCAGTTTTTGCTGTGAAATCATAGCCAGTTTTGTCAGAGCTCCCTACCATTGGTTCATTTTGTATAGGATGTAGTATAGGATGTATATGATCTTGTCAGTTTGGTAAACAACTTTGCAATTCAGGTTGGTGATTATCAGGTATCTCTCACTGGTGTTACATGTCTTAATTTTTAATTTGTTTAAATACAGTAGTTCAATGCATTTTGACTTTGCACTGCTATGGCCTAGAGTGGAAATACATATTTATGGTTATGACGTAAGCGCACGAGAAATCAGGAAGTAGAATATGAGTGTAAAAATAAAGTGGAATTGGTTGTGGAGCAGTTACCTCTTTATTTCAATGTTTGATCTCAATTCTGTGGTGTAATTTATCAGACTTCTGCATTTTAACAGACAGCACAGTGCACATATTTTTATATGATGACATTTCTATTGAAATGTCTTTTTTTAAATAACTATATTATTATTACTTCACTGAAATGATCACCACTGAAAACAACTCTGAACTGTTTGAGTGTTTCTACCATGGTAATATTAGCTGCCACACAAGAGGAGGATGTGTGTATAGTATGTATTGTTTTGGTTGGGCTAATCTGTAATATTACTTGCTGTATAAACTGATGTGACTGTGTTTGTTTGTTTTTTCAAAGAAGGTGCATACACTAACTTGGCAATTTTGCATTGTTCAATAAAATAAACCAATGCTGGATGAAGCATATCTGTCTTTGCTTTTGCCATTCATTTAGTATTTATTTAGCTATTGATTGTCTGACATCACCCATCAGTTGCCAGTTGATCATACTATTCTGCTCAAAAAAATTAATGGAACACTTACAGTTTTCCACAATTGTTAAAACACATTTTTTGAAACCTTCCACCCTTTTCTCCTTTCTCAAACTACATTCACAGAATGTCTGACAGTTCTTGCAAAATAAAACACTCGCCTCAAAAGTTTTACTTATGCTCAGAGCCAAACAGTGTCAGAGTAGGCCTACCGATCCAGTGTATGATTGAAATGTTCCCTTAATTTTTTTGAGCAGTATATTTTAATCTAGCCTAATGCAATGGACTAGAGAAATGGCTTGATTATGTGTCCTTTATATCCTGTTGACAGTGAATTATGCTTATTTAGGCCTGTGCCCTGTTCACACTGTTGTTGACCTGTGCCCTGATGTGTCCTAGTGTGATCCAGGGATTCCAGCTCCTTCAGACACTCACTGATGATGGGCTATGATATTAACGTGGTACTATGCATACTAAACTGTATTTTGGTACAGGGATTACAAGAGACTTTAAATTAGAAACATTTCACCAAGTATCCACCCAAATTTTCCTTGCTTTATTTTGGCACTTTGGTGCTATGTGCTTTCCTGTAGGTAAGGGTCCTCTTTTTAGATTTTAGCTCAGTTATAAAATCTGGGGTAAATATGCTCCATTAGCCAAAAAAGCCTAATCAGTTTGGTTAGAAAGAAGTGAAGTCGTAGACAAGAATTTGAAATATTGGTGAGGCACTCCCCCTACAGTAGGTTTGGCCAGCTGCAGCATTTTTTTAGTTTTGGAGAGTCGTCGAGGAAAACACAGTGGGCACAGCGAGCGCAGTATGGAGAAGAAGGGTAGCTAGCTACCTCGCTAGTAAGCTAGCAAGTAGACAATGTTTACAGACTACGAAACAACACGCAGACTGGACAAATGCCTCCATTCGTTCAAAGATAAGGAACTTAACTTATAAGTGCAGCAGTCATGGACATGCTCAATAAACTGACGAATTTGTTTCAACAGGCGTTGGAAACAGTAAGTTATGGCGACTTTCAGGAGTTGACATCTCTGCTAGCTGGCAGCAAGTTGCTAATTATCACGTTGCTTCACCTGAGTTGAATAGGTTTATAATAATGCCTAGTCTACGGAACTATTGATAACCTTGCAATATCATCTGTCCTCTAAATTCACACATAGCTGTCATGCTCTGCTGAAAGTGTATAACAAACAGTGTACTGTGTGTGTGTGTGACGTGTCGTGAGTAGCCAACTGGAGCGCCCTGTTGTCGTCCTCCTCTTTCCAGCTGACTAGCTAGACAAACTTGTTTGCTTCCACAAATGCTAACGTGAACAGTTCATAACTTCATGGTGCTTGCAATATAACATTATACCATATATTTGTAAACAGGGCATTATAATAAAGTTAGTTTGCCGCAATAGTTCAACACATCGAGTGCTAAACGCGAACATTTTTCTTATCACTTTGGGGCTTGCTGGACTCACGTGAATTGTGCCTCAGGCAAGGAGCAACATTCTTGCAAGCCCGGGCCGCATTCTTGGGGGCAAAAATTAGATAGTCGCTCACAGTAACTCTGACTATCTGAAGTCCCATTCGTGGCGATTATTTCCCGTTTCCATGTTCATTTTGACCAAATTGATCATTTCAAGTATTAAACTACTGCAATAAAGTGTGAATGTTATAGGTTACAGAGTATCGATTTCCTATGATTATTTTTACAGAGGGAGCCAACAGTGAATTTACTGGAATCCTTTGTGGACCACTGGAAAGGGATTACAAATTACTACATCGAAACTACAGGTAAATCAGCCTGTGCCGTCATGTCCCCATCACTTCCTTCCCCAAATCAGTTGACATGGAAAGCTTCTTTGTGCTCCTTCAGGTTGTGTGAAGGCTTACACTATCATGACGGATTTAGACAGAAAGACAGACTGACAGACACACATACACACATTCATGTACACACATTATACATTCAGTTTTTATGTGAAGTGTATGCCACTCTCCCGAATGTGTTTACCAGATGAGTCCCGTCCAGTCAAGCAAACCGATATCCCTTGGAGGCTGAAACAGATGCTGGACATCTTAGTGTTTGAGGAGCAGCAGCAACAGGTTGAGGAGACTGGCCCGTGTCTGGAGTATCTGCTCCAGCACAAGATACTCGAGACTCTCTGCACCTTGGGCAAGGCGCAGGTAATATGCATACATGCAGCAACTATGGCGTGCTTACCGTAATTTCCCAACTATTAGCCAAGGTTTATACATTGATTTTGCTAATTTTCTTTAGCTATGAGGTTAATACATGGGGGCAATTAATATGGCAATCATTTTTTAGTTTTAGTTTTTTTTTTTGACTTGCAGAAAACACTGCCCTGCGGTTAATACACAATGCGCCTAATACACATGAAATTACTGTAGCTTCTCTGCAGGCAAATTTGTCAGTCAATGGACATGGACCAAATGGGGGGAATAAATATTTAGAAAATATTTAGCTAGTGTACTAACATTGTGTAAGACTTGAGAGTTACTGGAATTGGTGCATTTGATCCACAAGGCCTCTTATATTTTTCATGTTGCTCCCACAAATAAGTGTCACTTATATGTCATCACAACCAACAGAATTTCACTGTATTTGAAAGCTCCTTTGGCAACGCACACTGGTCCTAAATAAGTGAATTTATTCTCTGAGATTATATAATAATGGATTCCCGTGTCGAAGAATTATTTCCAGAACTGGTATACTGACAACTTTTGCTTAAAGCAACACAATGTAGTTCTTTAAACTGCTCTTTAAAAAAATAATGTATTCAAACATACTGTACAATAAAGAGAATGGAGTCTCTGACAATGCCGTTGTGTGCCCAGAAGGCCTGGTATTACACTATATTATGTTGGTGTTGCGAGTAGGACCATGGAGCATGACCCTTTTCGTTGGTTTTACAAAAAAATAAATAGAAACGTTTCAGACAAATTGGGTAGCACTGGATGGGTACCCAGTGATGGTAATTTTGATACCACAGATGAGTAGAGACCCAGTCAGACCAATAGTATGAAAAATCAGGAACAGAGTTTATTTACAATGATGCGCATCAAGGGAGAGACAGCATGACTTCACCCAAAGATCCATCAGCTGCTCTAACTAGACAAGGAAATAGTTAGGGTTTAAGTATCCTTCCAGGCTGACGGGAGATGGCATTGGTCATCCCATCTCACGTGGACTACACTGAATCAGATTAGTGGCAACCTGGCAATCCGGAGCAGATAGCAGATAGCTAACTGACGCAGCCATGCAGAACAGTGAAACACTGCAAAGTCATAATATTCCCGCTTATCTCTTAATACAGTCACACACAGATATACACAGGGACAGTACAGATATCATACAGTCATAACATAGAATCATACTTTTAGTATCAAAGTTACCCACTAATGAAAAATGCAGAACATTAAACCACATATTGGAATATTAGGCATAATGTTCTATTCCACTTTCTCTCACCAGTATGTTGAAAATTGACGAAAGGGAAATTCCTACATCGTGTTACTTTAAGATAACATTTGTCTTTATGTAGAGAGCTTTAAGTACAGTACACCCTGACTTTTCCTGATAATGTCAGTCATACACCAACTTCTACCAAAGCTCAAAGAAACACATAGCTTAAGATGAATTTACATTTTTCCCTTGTCAAACAAAGGCCAAGTATAGTTAGCCATAAATATTTTGATTTAAGAATTGATGGTATTGGACATGTTCTTCATTATTGTCCCTCCAATTTGTAACATCAGTCACGACAGTCATTCCATTGAACATTACTGGATGTTGAGTCAGGCCAAAGAGAGGATATGAACCGACCTGTGAGGACATTGTGGACATTTATAATTCTTGTGGAGTTTAATTTCCCTAATGTACCTAAACATCCAGAAACACTGGCTGGATGAATTTGCTAAATCCTATGCAATATGATTAAAATTGAATTGGGGGGTGAGGCAAGGTAGTCTGTGCTGACTGACACTTAACCATTGTTGTTGTCTGGCTGAAATCCTGACCTTGACCTCCGCCTGGTCTGTCTGTCTCTCTCCTGCTACCCAGTACCCTCCGGGCATGAGTCAGCAGGTCCTGCTCTTCTTCTCCAAAGTCCTCTCCCAGGTCCAGAAGCCCCTGCTCCACATCATCAACGCCTACCGACCAGTTCTAGTAAGCTCCACATTTATGAAACTCTTTAGAGTTTAGATTGTTTATGTAGGGTTTTTTTTTTTATATGAAACTGTATTGAGTAGAGTAACTCAGGCTGAAAGATATTACAGAGGTTTAATATTGGTTTGTTTTTGTTGTTGTTTGTGTGAAATGAGCTTGGGAGACAGGAACAGATCTACATGTTTGCTGAAGTTTCTGTTTTGTGGTGCTGCAGTATGAGGTGGAATGTTCTCTTCTCTCTGTGTGTGTCTCTCCTCTGTTAGCCAAACATCTCTCTGTTTCTCTTTCCCTTGCGATGCAGAAGTTGATCCGACTCTGTGGACTGCCAAATGCACAGACAGAGAAGGAGGAGGCGCTTTTCCTGTTTTCTGTTTGCACCAGAGTGAAGAAAGACCCATATGTGCTCAACTACATCTTAGAGGTAAGGCACCATGCGGACTTAATAGCTCAAGAAGGAAGGACATAGTGCAGTCTGGTGACACATATGTGTACTGTAGTTATATATATTTTTTCTCAACCTGCCTTGGTCCATGACACGTTTGGACGTACCAGAACCTTATATACTGACAACACATTAATACTGAGTAGATTATGTAAGTTTAAATGCTTTGAATGCATGCTTTCTCTAGGCATCTATGTATTTCATCCTTTCTATCATAATTAACTCCAAATTATAGGTAAATATAGAAGCCCGCACATCCCGGTCCAGCTCTACCTCTGATGAACCTGTTGCTGCTGCTGCAGGGGTGGGAGTCAGTGAGGGACGTGCTGGAGCCACCAGCCCGGAAAATGCAGCCTCTCCTCCCAGTCCCTCATCCCCCATCCCCCCTGCCCTCCCAGGTCAGAGAGGGACTCCTTCAGCTTCTGCTTCAGCTGCTCCGGGTCCCCAAGCCACCTCTGGGCTAATCCATGTCCTCATGCACCTCATCAAGAGCCAGGTAAGTTAGTGTGTGTTGGAGGAGGAGTGTATGGGAATATGAGGTTTTCCACAAACATAGGCTTGTATGAGTGGTTTGAGTGATCGGATCGCAATGCAGCTTCATAGTCGTTTACTTTTGTACTTTGCACTGATCCGATTTGATTCCTAGGCGCAATTTAAAATGCATTTTTAAAGTGTAAACAGGGTCTTAATCTCTGCCCAACACACACTCCCTCTCCTCTCCTTTAGTCCCATATTAAATCTTCATGAACTCCCAAACTCCCTTTCCCCCCTTCTGTCCCCTCCCCAGAAGAGCCGTGCCAGGCTGAAGGCCCTGGAGAGTGTGCTGCTGCTGGCGTCCCTGCCTGGGGAGGACAGCGGGGCTCTGCTGGCCTCACGCTCCCCTCTGTGTGAGCTGCTGGCCCAGAGGCTCTGCGAGCTCTACTCCCTCATCCCCTCCACTCTGGACCCCACAGATGTGCTGGGCTTTCCTCTCATGCACTGGAGGTGTGCTTTGTCTCTCACTCTGTGTGTGTGTGTGTATGTGTGTGTGTGTGTGTGTGTGTGTGTGTGTGTGTGTGTGAGTGCGTGTGCACCCTGATTCCTGTCATATAAAATCCAATACGAAGATTTTGTTGTTTTCATTAAAGGAAGTGTCAGTGGTTTTCTAAGCATGGTACAGTATGTAAAGCACTTTATGTATAAGTAAGTATATATACTCTTTTGATCCCCTGACGGAAATTTGGTCTCTGCATTTATCTCAATCCGTGAACTAGTGAAACACACTCAGCACACAGTGAAGTGAAGCACACACTAATCCCGGCGCAGTGAGCTGCCTGCAACAACAGCGGCGCGCGGGGAGCAGTGAGGGGTTAGGTGCCTTGCTCAAGGGCACTTCAGCCGTTCCTATCGGTCGGGGTTCGAACCGGCAACCCTCCGGTTACAAGTCCAAAACACTAACCAGTAGGCCACTGCTGCCCCTCAATGTTGATGTGTATGAGTATTTGTGCCGTGAAATGTGAACTGCATGCACTTGTTGCACATCCGTATGTAACACATGGCTCACTTTTGGCCCTCATTCAGGGATCAGTTTCCCCAGACCAGTGAGGAGGAGAGACAATCTTTCCCTGGAAGTGACCAGCTGACTGGCTTCCTCTGCTGGCTGGACTACTGCCAGCAGCTTCTTAACCATGCACCCAAGGTTGGAGCTCTCAGAGTTACTAGTATACCATGAGAAAAGCAAACCTGTTCAAATGCTGACCTCAATTTGAAGATAGATGATCATTGTTAAAATAGACTAAATGCAAGAACACTTAGATCAATTGTGCCACTTGTAGGGTTGTATGACCAATATACTGTAGATTAGAAGACGTTTTTGTCATTCAGTCATACAAAAGACACACTGTGCACACTGAACACAATTGTGTTGCCTTGGCTCACAATATATTAAAACTGTAGTTAAAAACTGCATTGCAGGAGGGTAATATTGTAGTGCTTAGTAGGTTCTCAGTAGAGGTTGGCCATGTGAGTACAGGTGGTCATGAATTATTTACTGTTGTCTTTATGGTTAAACGCATGTGTTTTGATTGTTATTGATTTGGCTCCAGATCCTATCTGTGAAGTTGGCCAAAGAGATTCACCGTCAGTGGCTTACGGGACTCCTGCAGCCTCAGCTACTGCAGATGTGAGTCACACCGGCCTAATGCGCCTCACGCTGTGTCAACGGGAGAAAGAGATTTGCCTTCTTATGTGGGCACTGGAATGAACATTAACATGTTACTCATTTAGAACTATGAGATGGGGATGTAGTTATCTCATTTCAAACATTAATGTTAATTGCTTTGGAAATATTGTTTGCATAGTCTAGTTGAAATGTGACGTTATACCGTTTAAGTATAATTAATTGGCCTGTATTGTCAGAGAGTGGAAAAGGTTACCAGTCAGCCTCCGGTCGTAATTTTATAACAGCATGATAAAGTGTGTGTGTGTGTGTGTGTGTGTGTGTGTGTGTGTGTGTGTGTCGTTGCAGGTCCGAGGCTGGGATCCTGCTGCACACAGCCCTGCTCTCCTGTTCTGTCCGGTCCATAGACTCTCCTGCTCTGCTGGCTGAGCTGGTGCTGTTCTTGCTGGGCAGTGCTACACACCCAGAGCGGCACGCGGACACCCACACAGACACACGCCTCACCCTGCGCTACAAGCTCATCCAGCACTGCGACCACTTATCAGATGAGGTAACTGGAGCACAGTTGCAGAGCTGCCTACCAGCTTATCATCTCCTTGCGTTTCTCTGCCTCTCTCCATCTTTTCATCACTTCTCTCTCTCTTTTGGCCTTCCTTGACCTTTAACCCCCATCTCTTGTTCTTCTGTCTTGAGGTCACTCTCTCCTTCCTCCTTTCCACTCTTCCTCCATTCTCTCCATTCTCCATCCTCTCCTCTGCCTGTCCCTTACCCTCCCTCTGTTCCTCCAGATCAGTATAGCGACACTGCGTTTGTTTGAGGAGCTCCTGCAGAAACCTGACCGGAACATTGTGGCCAATCTGGTGCTGCGGAACCTTGGCCAGCGTGGCTATGCCGTGCCCGCTGCAGCTGGCTACGCAGGAGAGGAGAGGCATGTAGCTGACACACTGGATGAGTCTGAGTAAGTGATGGGAGAGTTACCCCTGGTTGTTTTTGTCTGCCTGTCTGTATGTCTGTTTTTTTTTCTCTATTCTGTTTTTTTTTTTTTATTTGAAGTGTTGTATGTTTTCCTTTTGCTGTATGCTTTGTTTACCCATCTTGCCTCACACTCTTTCTTTGTTTATTCTGTCGCTCTCTCTCTCTCTATTAGTGAGCTTGAGGAGGATCCCTTCTTCTCAGACATGTACGCAGACAGTGAGTTTGGGGACGCTGAGCCTCTGCTCACTCTGCCCAATCGGCAGGAGGAGTCCCGTCCCTCCACACAAATACAGGTGGCCGAGACCGTCAACAGGTGAGGCAGCTCCCTTTCCCTCCTATAGTACCAGTGAGCTCCTGGCACAGTAACGGTGAGCCATGCTGTTTTTTGAGGTGTAGAATTTCAAGAAGCAGCATTACATTAAAGGTACCGGTAGTATGCAGTTCCTTTTGCCTGTAGTCTGTGTTGTCCAGATATCCACTAGCATGTTAGCATGCAAATCAGCTTGGACCGCGTAGCAATAGCTGAAGTACACCTACAAAAAGCATCCAAAAGCTGCCATCTTTGTCCATATAAGGAGATCCAGAGCCGGTACTCAGATCTCCTTATATGGGCAAAGATTGCTTTTGGGTCCTTCTTGTAGGTGAACTTCAGAGGTCTATTGAAGAATGCCTTGTGGCTGCGTTCAAAACAACTTGAATTCTGTAGAATTCCATGTAGCTCCTTTTAAGTGTGATGGTAACACGTAACATGTAAACACATTACTTGATTGCAACTTACTGTATGTTATTTTTTTATGTTGTTTGCACTAGTTAGTCTGCTGTTAGTCAGAAATTCGCAAGGGCAGAGTCAGGGGCTAGTTTCACAGGAACTGGTGAAAAATCAATCTATGATGGGCCCTTTAGGATAAATGTACATGAATCTTAACCTGGTATGTAAACAAAGTACATCTACTGCTGGCGGTGTCAGATTTAATCAAGACACATTTGTGCTGTTAGTTTCCTGTGTTTAGTTCCCCAAGAGGCCAAATCCTCTCAGCACGTACAGGGAGCAGGATATGACACATACGTCCACGATGCACACAAGATGGTGAGTCGAGATGTCTTGAGTAATTAACATGGACAAACCCCCCTAAAAGGATTGAACTGTAAAAATTAAACTGTGTTTTGTGTTCATTATTTCCCTCTTAATTACCCAAGCCAAGGACACATTGCTTGAATCTAACTCATCCAAATAACTAACTCCAACGTCAGTCCACTAATTGTGGAGTCTTAAGAGATAAATTTGTATTTGAAGATTTCTGATGGAAAGTTCTGACCGTTGTCGACCTCTCTCCCTTGTCCAGTTTAAAGACTGCACAGCGTTGTCTCTGGACTGGGGTTGGCCAGACGCTGCCATAGACAACCCCTCCCCCTGCTCAGAGTTCTACGAAGGACACTTCCTCCAAGTCTTGTTTGACAGAATCGCCAGAATACTTGAACAGGTGCATGGTGCTACTGCTTTACTTTGGATTTTCTATAGAACAGTGTTCTGACTTCTGTGAGCATGTAGTGTCCTGTAATATAAAGTCATGGCTGAAATTGTTGGTAGTACCCTTCCACAAAAAAAGAAAAACTTTTTTTTTTCAAAATTTTCTTTGAAATTGATTACTGACAAAAGTTGTAATCATTATTCCATGTTTAATGTAAATTACATTTTGATTTTGACTCGACAGAATTTGAATTTGTAATCATTATTCCATGTTTAATGTAAATTACATTTTGATTTTGACTTGACAGAATTTGTTAAACAATAAAACAAATGACATTTTTGAAACATTTTTGACATTGACAGAAATGATGGTGCCTATCTCCTAGTAGTGTCCTTTCTGTGGCTCTGCATGAGATTTTCTGCATCTGCCTATACAGTATATAGGCAGATTTGCCCACTCTTCCTAAGCAAACTGCTCCAGAATCTCAAACCCAAACCCAAACCTCTTACCTTTTTTTAGAGGTAAAAACAAGTCTGTCTGGGCTATTTTAGAATCTGCAACATCTCGTTTCAAACTTTCTTTGCTTTACCCTATTACATACCAAAGGCAGGCAGCTATACATGAGACAATTGTTTTGAATTTCATCACTTTTAAGTAATAATCTGTAAGGGTGCCAACAAATTCAGCCACAACTGTATGTTATTGTATTTACTCGTTGTACATGCAGTATGTACTCATGTGAAAACAAATGGTCATCTGTACCTTTTTAGACACAATCAAGTGCAATTGTTGTGCTTACTGTTTAGTTTGATGTCTTCTCACTCTATCTGCTTTTTATCTTTTTTTTCCCTTTCGTTCTTCCTCCGTCCCCCTGTCAGCCCTATGACCTGAATCTGCAGGTGACCTCCGTGTTGTCCAGGTTAGCGGTGTTTCCCCACCCTCATCTTCATGAGTACCTGCTGGACCCCTACATCAGCCTGAGCCCAGGAGCCCGCTCGCTCTTCTCCACTCTGGTCAGGGTACGTATTAAGGGCCAGTACTCTCCGCTCTCATTGGCCAGTGGCTGTGGTGTCCTATTCTGGATTCTCATTGATCATGGAGGACCGTTGTTTTGGTTATTGGTCCTGCATCATGAAGGACTGTTGTTTTGGTTATTGATCCTATAGTGCTGGTTTGTATTGTCATTGGTCAGGGTGAAATTGTGTACAGTAGTTCTCTTTCCGTAGTGCCATTGGTGTCAAGTGTGTGATTTTACAACCAGTTTATTTTAGGTACCATTGTCTTCTGTAGGGCTTAACAACTTGCTTTTTATATTAAGTCCTTCTTCCATTTCTGTAGGTAATTGGGGAGCTGATGCAGAGAATCCAGCACATCCCCAACTTCACAGACAAACTGGTCCAAGTGAGGAAAGAGCTGATGGGCCTCGAAGACGAAACCATGTAAGAAACCTCTCACGCCAGATCAGGCAGATCCACTTACTTTCTCTCATGTGCCTCAGTCTTACACACACACACACACACACACACACACACACACACACACACACACACACACAGAGCCCGAGTTAATCAGAGATAATCAGTTCACTGGTCTGGCTGATATTAGCCGTCTCATATTCCCCTCTCCTGTGGCCTAATTGGATTTGCTCCTCTGCAGGGTGGAGCACATGGCACTTCTGAGGGGCGTGATTGTCCTGGAGGAGTTCTGCAAGGAGCTGGCCGCCATTGCTTTTGTCAAACTTCCCATGGAAGAGCAGTGATGCTACGCTATGCTACAGTGCGGTGCGCTAGTAACCAGATGGACTCCACATGCCTGGATTCTTCAAACCCACAGGATCGCACTAGATCCAGAGAAGACATCCAGAGATTTCTGTGCCTTGAAGGCAGCATGGCTGTTATGGTACTTTGATGAAAGACAAGTAAAATTGACTTTGCCAGACCTCCTATGATCTATGACCTCTGTGTCAACTTACAAGGACAAAGGTATAGGTTTAGGGTAACCTAACCTTCCACATGGCATTGCACAGCTTTTAAGATGCACAGAGCAATAGTGGCGCTCTCCACAAAGCAAAGGCATACACTGTTTATCTTGACCTTCCTTAACATTACTCTCACAGGTGACTGAACACATCCCACGCAGGATTTGAAGCAAGAGGAAAGTCCTTTCCCTTGGACTCAGCTTTTGTAAATAACTTGCCATTATCTAGACATCCCTCAGGGTTGTTCTCTAGTAAAAGTGACTTCAAGCCATCGAACACCACCCTTTTGACACTCACTTGTTAGTGATGTATACATTTTAATTCATTTTGTGTGTATAAGTATCCGTACAAATTCCTATTTATCTTAAGCTATCAAATATTTTATTTGTTTTAATAATTTATACCTAAGGTCTTCTAATCAACTGCATGTCTGGCACCTATGTGTTAAAAATGCAGTCATCGTCTGTTGCACACATGACGACCTGATTGTCTAATTTAAGATGAGTGGAGCTTTGGAGATTGTGTCTTCTTTTTCTACGGAACTGCTACTCTGGTTTGTCATGTATGAGAGGGTCATTGTTTAAGTCTTTGCGCTTTCTACTGTTTTCAGACATTAAACTCCTAAAAGGAGATCTGATGTGAGTGTTGACTTCTGTATGTGACCTTTTAAATTATGAAATTACACACTGGTGGTGGTACTTGTGATATGTGATTTGTTGTGTAACCTTGAAGTGAAAATGTGTACTAATCCTCTTCTGTATGTTTATTGGGGGGGGGGAACCAGGATTTTGAGAGTTTTACTACAATGAATTATTCCTCTGTCTGGTGAATGAAAAGTGCTCCAAAGAACAGATCCCCAAATCCCAAACATGAACAAAATGTGTACACTACAGCAAATTGATGTTCTTGACCCAGTTACTGTTTCCAAGCTTAAGAGAACACTTAAGCCTGCATTGATTTGTGGTTGTGGCGATCACAACAGTTTAAAATTTCGGTCAGTGCAGCTTGGAGTTAAAATGTTTTGGTAGTAATCCAGCTCCATGAGCTAATGTTGAGTCACAAATCAAGCAGTGAAGCTCAACTGCAGAAGAGAGCTTTGAGATATACCTGGTATATTCTCCCAGAGGTGGAGTTGCAAAATATACTAAAGAAGCATATGTGTGACCCATTTGTGTATGAAGCATATGTGTGACCCTTTAGTAATTTAATTTTTAATTCTTTTTAATCTTGTAGTTTATTGTGTAATTTGCAAACTTTGATGACAGTTCATATTATAGTTGTGGAATATTCTGACCAGCAGAGGGCACCAGATTACATTACATCACATCACTTCACTTCACTGGTGATCTATTCATTCCTAGAATTATCGCTGCACTGGTGCAAAGAATATAATAGTAAACTAAAGCATATTGCCTACTTGCTTGAACTATGCCAGAGATTTGCTTGTACCTATCAGTGGGAAGAAAAACAAAATCATGAAAATCAAAATTCCATAATGAAACCATAGATTTATCCCAACTACAAACTAATTCAACACACTTTCATTTTTCTCTGCTGATGAGAAACGGATAAAGAAAAATAAAGTGAAAAGACTTAGTAAGTTTAAGTCATTTCAACATTTAATCATTTCCATTAAATTGTGATTTATTATAAATCAGTGTAGTACGATGACGTGAACCGTACCTAGATCTGTGTTAACTCAGAAATTATTAATCTGCTGCAAAAAATACTTCTTTTTAACTTCCCTTTCTATCAGAAGAGAAATAACTTCAATGGTACTCTCAGGAGTACATGTTAATACATGTTTAATTACATATGGGTCTGACATAACTGCTCATACAATTTCCTCATCTTACACAGTAAAACTTACTCTAACTCATTCTTCATATGTGATGAGTGAATACAGCACTGTACTCTGGATGGGTTCTTCAGTAATGGCTAAATATTAAATGCTAATACCATGCAATAACCTGCAACTTGCATGGTGTGTAAATATTGCTTCCCATGCACTCATCATACTTTACATTACAGATAGTCATTCTTAAAATTCAAGTATTTTAAATGCAGCCCCTCAGTCATACTTGGACTGAAGTGGATATGTGCATGTTAGTCATAATGCCCTTGCAACAATTTCAACATCTGCCATCTGTTGAAAAGTAGTTAGTGCCTTGTTTTTCATTCCTAACATACATAACCTTCACAGTCTTTCCAAACACACCCAGGGTGTCTTAAAATTGAAACAAGGTCTGCCCCTGCTCAGCAAGAAGGGAGACCTTGTACAACATCATGCCCTTCATACTGTCCCACAGCATCATTACATCACAGTGCATAAAGGAAGACTGTTTCTGATATGGCTTTCCTGTGAGCTCATACGTCAAGTAAACAGGCATAGCTTTTGCATAGCTTTCTGTATGTACTTCCTCCATAGACTCCTGTGCCCTTTGTGCCCTTAAAATAAAACAGCAGTCCTCATAAGAGCAAAGGACTAGTATGTGTTTCCCAAAAGCAAGTTTTTTTCCCCCTAGTCTTCCTCCCGTTTCCCTCTCAGTACAAACTCAGCACAGGCAGCGTGGAGCCCTGCCTGATCCGGCGCAGGATGTTGTCTCTCAGGACGGGGCTGTCCACTTTGTGCCAGTGGTACTGGTTTGTCTCCACAGGCGGCGGGTCGGCCGGCTTTCCCCCCAGCTCCGTGGGGGGGGCCCCGCTGGCCCCGGTGCGACGCTCCAGCGTCAGCGACACCAGCGTGTTGAAGCACAGTCCGTCCGTCTTGCCCGGCACGCGTCCGCCGTGCTGCACGCCCAGCAAGCCATGCGTGTTGACGTCCAGGTCGTAGTAGCAAGACGGCATGCACTCCTGCACCAGCCGGTGGGCCGCCCACGTTACCGTGTGCGTCTTGGTGGACAGCGCCACCGGGAGGTGAGCGTCCACCATGTCCATCATCTCGGTACTCCTCCTCCGCCGGCTCCTCTCCTCCTCCTCGGTGCTGACGCTCCGGCCGCTCACGGCATTCGAGCCCTGGGGGCCTTTGCTCACCAGGAGCCACACGTAGATGCCCGCTGCGAAGGCCAGCACCAGACGCTGGCAAACCACGGGGCAGGGAAGGTCCAAGGGCAGCACGGGCGCAAACCAGGGCTTCTCCTGGTAGCGCAGCCCTGTCTCGATCAGAGACAGGATGTCCCGGCCACGCAGGGGGAGAGGGGACTTCCTGTCCCACCAGCACGCCTGCAGAGACTCAGCATCCGCCTGGGCCTCTGTCTTCAGCGTACCTCCTGCAGGGACACAAGAGTCACCCAGTAAGAAAGGAGTGAGAGGAGAGCAGAAGAGGAAGAGATGCATTCCAAATGGATGGATGGGAGAGATCAGAGATGAGAGATAAAAAGGAAGATGGGGCAGTCAGAAGATAAATTACTGATAAAAACTGGAAACGCAAATAGGGAGATGGACAGAAATGACAGACAGAGGCAGAGGAAGTGATGAGACCAGAGGAAAGAAGACAAATAAGCCAAAGAGTGGGAGAGAAAGGGCATCCAAGAGATGCAGAAAGACAGAAAGGAGAAGATATTGCTGTAACGTGTGAAGGTGATCAACAGAAAAATCCTAACGTCCACACAGCAAAAACTGTTTATCTAATAAAATCTAACCAAGTGTTATTAATCTTATATCAAGATCAAAGAATCCAGTTGGCATTTTTTTTTTTTTTTCAGTTTAAAGAGACTTAGTATGGTAGCACATTCTTGTAAAATCATTTGACTTAATTTAAGAAGACTTTGACTTATTTTAAGATGTCTCATCCTGAAAACAAGAAAATTTGTCTGCCAGTGTATTAAGCAAGCTGGTTCTAATAACAAGCAAATTTTGGCTGTCTGTGCGTTGAGCAAATGTGTCTTGATAAGACAAAAATATCCTTAAAATAAGACAAAGTATTATTTCGAGAGAGCGCTAGGTAAGTTTCTTCATACTAAAAACAATACCAAATATATTTTTTGAACTTAATATAAGATTAAAAACTTTTGGTCAGATTTTATTTTATTTCACAAATTGCTCCCACAGACCTGTGACCTCGGCCAAAAAGGCAAAGCGGACCCACTGAGGACCTTGCTCCTGAACCTGGATGAGCGAGATTGGCTGGCACTCCAGGCCTGCCTCCTCACGCACCTCGCGCTTCATCGCCTCCTCAATACTCTCGCCCTCTTCCATACGCCCAGCTGGCAGATACCAACGGCCATAGCACTCCTGCTTAGCTTCCTGAACCATCAATACCTCCTTCTGCAACACACGCACACACAGGCAGAGTCAGCAGTGTCACAAGATTAAACAGAGGCTACAACAAACACACCTTACAAACTCACACCCATAATCATATATGAATACAAAAAGTCTATGTTATAATATCACTTAAAGACAATAACCATTTATTTACCAATTTCCAAGGGATATGTAGATCAGCATTAGATTGAATAGTCAAACAGGCCTAGGCCCCGGATGCAATAGCCTAACGTTACTACCGTACATCCTTACCAAAGATCCTTAATTGAACTCCGCTTCAACCCTCTCTGTACTATCCACTGGCCCCGTCACCTCGTTATGTTCTTTAAGCTTTATGTAAGCTAAGCTGTATGTAGCTCCCACGTGGCAGTATGGAAAGTTATCCAACCTCTGAGCTAATGGCATTACTGACCTCAACAACGTAAGTTAACCGACCGTGAGAAAGCATCCGTGAGTAAGAAGCGGTAACTTACCTTTGAATTGAGGATCACTGCGCTGACAATGTAGCAAACTGTTTTCCTCAAAGTCACAGGTTTTATTTGTTCGGGAGCCGAATCAATTCCCGTGACCTCCATTCCTTCGCCGTTAAGAATCCTCTCCACATTCTGTTCCAAGTTGAAATCGATGGAGCCCATATTGAGTTTGACCATTACACGGGATGCCAGTCTTCGCAAATACTGCAATGCAGAGAGTACAATCGACCTTCATAGCTGAACGATGCAGCAAATTATTAATTGTAACTTTAGATACTCAGTCTTTTCTAATAATATGCATGAAATGCCGTGAGACCTCACAACCCATGTCACCTGAGGTATTACTTTTGCATTACGCAACATTTAAACGACGTTAGTTAGACAGACGGGGTTCTATATTTTTAAATAATCATAGCTCGTCAGCCTAGTTAGTTAACAGGCGATTGTTACCAAACAACAGCAAATTGACCTGAAATACCTGTAACAAGTTATGACTTAAACGTAAGCTGTAAACTAACTTACTTAAGTAACGTGTTATGTGAACGTTAGCCAAGTTAGTTGTTAGTTATCCGTGAGCTAACACAGCTAACGTTAGCTTGACAGTTCAATGGACAAGAAAACGTCGAACACAGTTTTTCCCTCTGACGTTAACGCTATGACATTAACGACTTAGATATTAAAATGAATCAACCGAGGTTTGCCAACTTACCTGTTACAAAAAGGTGTTGCAGTGAGCTGATTACCTTGTTAGAAGCCAGACCAGGATCTCTGGCGTTATCCAGTTTGACAACACGAAGGCATGGATATACAGTAATCGTCTCGTTCATTGGTTGATCTCGGTAAGGCACCATGTCAAAAGTTACTCCAAGAAACTAAAACGAAACGGGTTTTTGCACTTTACTTTATCCAAAGAGTAGGTTAGATTGTAAACTTAGGCTATTTATGACACTGTAATACGCAAAGTAATTATGTGTAACATGGTGCTAATTCTTTGATGTGTATGATATGTCATGTAGGTTATTAGGCCTACCATGTCACTGCACCAAAATATTTAGATAGATAGATAGATAGATAGGACAGTAGAAGATAAAGAATATGCTAAATATACTAAAATACAAATTATACTAACTAACACTTAATCTAAATCAATTCTAAAAACAGTATCCACATAGTGGTGATTAATCAATCAGAGGCGCTTGCAATGACTGTGGCATGGATGGGGGGGATTATGCATATGTGCTAATGTGCTAATATAGCACACAAACAGTGAGGCAGAAATTTAAATCTTGCAAAGGGATAAATGTCTGTTTTTTCATCAAATTTTATCAAAGATCCTTGATTACTATAACTCCAACCTTCTCTGACTATTGCCTATCCTTTATTTTACTCTTGCAAATCTATCGCCGGAGAGCTACAAAGGGTTAAACCCAGACCACCATGACACACACACACACACGCACGCACACTATAGATGCGCACACACACGTACACACACACTACTCACGCATGCTCTGTTCATTCTTCGTCGGGTTCAATGGTTATGCTGCTTTGAGTCGAACAACCGTGCGGCTGCCGAAACAGCGGACAACTACCTTTTTGTTGATAACAATCATCTTCGGACTGATACTGCTATTTTGGCAGTCGTTTTTAAACTTTCGATTTGTGAAATATGTGAGATATGACTAGGTAACGTAACCTACAGGATTTTTGTTACAGTATGTGGAATAGGTACTTCGTCATTTCTTGGAAGGGAACGCCTGGCTAAGGTTAACGTTAAAGAACAGCTCTCAGTTCCATTCGCCTTTCAGACAACTTTGCAAACATGCACAGGACATTTCCTCAGTGGTTCTTCGAGATCATCTGTGTCTTGGTGTTCCTATACGATCTTACCGATTGCAACGAAAGTAAGTTAATATTTTAACGTGACCACTGTCGTTATGCTACAATAAAGCACTTCACATTGTAGGGTGGGCTTTTAACCCACCAGTCTACAAGAGCACCATGGAAATTGATTGTAGCCTAACACACATTGAAAAGGACAATTGCTCATCTTGCATTCTGCATTGAGTGATCGATTGTCCTGTTAGTGACACGCGTCTAAAGTTAAAACCTATACTATAGCCATTTCGTTTGACACTTCAGCTGTTTTTTTCCCCTTCTTTTCTTTGCAGTTTACTTAACACATAGCCCAGCCTTACCACAGACTAAACCTGGCGTAATGACAGACCTACCATTTCTCTATATGTTATGAGACTGTTTGATGCGGCACAGCTTGTTTGGATAAGGCATTAAGCAGCTTTATAATTCCGTAGGCCTACGTTGCTGAACCTTGCCCCGTGTCCGAGTGAGACATGTCGGTTATTGGCATGGTCCTGATGTAGCCTAGGCTCTAGGTTCTGAGGCCCAACACAGTGTAGGCTACCATATCTCAAAGCCTGCTTTCATTAGCCTACAATTGAAGTTACTGTCCCAGCATCAGTTTTCACCGAGCACTGGTAATATTTCAGGTTCACTTTTTTGTTTTTACTTATTACACACCTACTTATTATAGGTTATTACACTGCTAATTGCAGACCAGTGCAAATGCGTTTGTGCAGACTTTGGCAGACATTTTCAATAAAACGTCTCTATTAGGCCTATTACAACTGAACTGATCTAAAGGTAAATCCCAAGGTGTATAAAGCTATTTTTTACCTCTGAAAGATTATAGCCTATTCCACCATACAGGTCCAGAATGTTAGAAAGTGATAAGATAAAATAATGCTCTCAGAAATTTGGCTGGCAGACCTCTCTCTAATGGTTTTGGATTGGGACTTTGCTAATGCAAGTAGACATAGCTGTAATATAACATAATATAATATAAATAATGCAATTGACCAATACACTAAACAAAAAATTCTATTTTTTGCTGAACCTTTAAACCTGCTCTGTGCACTGAGCCACTTTGAGCCATTTCCAACCTATTTAAAGACATATTCTTGGATGGATCGGGACATTATTTGCTTTCATAGGTAAATAAAGAAGTTAGCCATTAATAAAGGCTCATGTAATGTGGTGAGACAGTTTGGCACATTCAAATCAGGCCTAATTCACATCACCATCCGGTTATGAAGCCTTGGCCTATTCGGTCCCATCTCACACACTCATACGGCGACTTGGAGGCATCTCCTCCCGAAGACACAAGCAGATGGAGAGCTTGGCTGAGGCGTTGTTGGTGATGATGAGTAAGCAGTCACCCTGCCAGGCAAACTGAGGCGAAAAGAGGAAACCGTTGTTTAAAAGTAAAGTACTACAAACATGTCAGCACCTCAAACAACTTGAGAGGCGGAGACAGATGTATTGTTGCATGGGCAGATATGAGATGGAGATAAGAACACTGCTCAGCAGTCAGCTTTTTTTATTTTAAAGTATGCAGTTACTTTGTTAATATTCATAGATGTCACACTCACATGGGAGCATGTACATTTGTGAATATGTGTGTCCACAAAAAATATATCTACCCATATTTTGCTATATCTACATATTATCTGCTACTTCAGCTTAAAATCCTTAAGCTTAAATCTCAAATCTGCTCTACACTTGTCAGTCTTTTCTGGTCGTTCTGGAAGATGGTGACAAATCTTGTTGGCACTCTTATTCTGTGGAAGATTTAAAAGAAAGATAAAGCAGGCAAAGGCACAATTCAATCTCACATTTGCCCCTTTACAGAACACAGCACTGCATGCCCCACATTACAGAGCACAACCCTCAGAGGGAAAAATCTGGTATTGTAGTTTGCAACCCATTCCCTTTGTTCCAAAACGATTACTACATTTAGGCCACCCTGCCTTGTAATTATGGGCATTGTGTTTGTAAGAACAGATTTTTTGAGAAGATGGTGGTCAGTTTAACATTCTCTACAGACTGAAGCTGTGGTCTACAGATTACACTGCCGCCTGCTGTGAAAGCATATCGTCACTACCACAGATCTCAGTGAAGCACAGTATCTTGTTTAACTTTATAGCTGTATTCTGCTGATTTGTATCATGTAGACTGACAGCGAATGGAGTGCTCAGCACAGACTATATCTGTGTAATAGATACATTCAGTACAATGCTTACACAATACATATTGTATATAGAATGATACAATACGCTTTGTATGATATTTTATCCTGTAGGTAGCATATGCCCTAGCTGTATTCCCATATTGGCTGTGATGGTGATATAGATAGAGATACTTATTGTAATACATGTAGTTGTAGAATATCTGTGTGCATCTAGCAAAACAATATATTTTCTGTTTTTAGTTCTGTATAGCTTTGTATCTGGACCGACACAGTCAAACAGTCTGATTTTGATGTTGTATGGAAACAAACAAAAAATAAATGATTGTATTATTGTAGATTGAGTTACCCATCTCTGCCCATGTTCATACTTGTTCAAGCTAAATAGCAAAGCTGTGATGGCCACAGCTGATGGAGCACTGTATGCCAATAACAGTGTGACCTTTGGCCTCAGGGCTCTTTCTCCAAACTCCTCATCAAGGAGTTCTGCTCTCATTCCTTAATTGCTTATAGCCACATTGTAGACAGAGAGTTGTGTGAGTCCATTTTTGGCTTTGGCTTTGGTAATTCTGGCAGTACACAAACCTAAGTGTCCTGGACAAAGAAGTTCATTGTTTTCCCAACACAAATGCTTGGTTTGTCTGATGAGACACTGTACAGACCATCTTTTCTGCTGAAGAATATTTAAGCAATTAAATTGTGCATTATGGGTTGTCCTACTTATTTGTCCTACTACTACTGTAACCTACTTATTTTGAACTTTGAAACCTTTTAATGCACTTTTTAATGTTGCTCTTGGACAAAATCCTTCATGGTGTCTTCAGAAGGCCTATGTCTATTTCCCCAGATGCTCATAGAGCCTAAACTTTGGCCCTTGATGCATTTGAGAAAGTAGTACTCGAGATAATCAAACATTTAAGGACCTATTATGACGCATGGTCACTAGTCAAAAGCTTATTCAAATTTTCTTAATCAGTCATGGGTGTGTTTGGGGCATCATTTAAACCAATGGGAATGACATCTGTCATTCCCTTTAACAGTGTGAAGCTCGTCGTCAAATAATGCATTGGTATTTTGACAGTCAGCAGCGCATTTGAAGGAGTCTGCTTGCGAGACCGTATGGAACAGTCATTCCACTAAACCATGCTTTACTTAAACCTAGCATAGTATAGCCTTCACACATTTGCACTGGTCTATTATTTGAACTCATTGGCAAAGTGAAACTAACTTCACTGTGGTCTCAGTCAAAGACAAAACAGCTATACACGGTAAGTTACTTGCAATGCGTAATTACGTGCAATTTGTAATATTTGCATGGACGTGCGCTGGTGCCCATTCATGGATGATAGAAGGATGGTGTGTTGTGCACCCGCCAATATGACTGTTGACAATGCGCTCTTAAAATAACATATAAACAACTCGCCATAGACTTCTCACCAGGTGTCTCTTGGTCAGTGGCGTGATATGTTTTAGCTAGTGTACGATAGCGTGATTTTTAGACAATGCGCTAGGTCACTCCCTAGGTTGTTAATTACCACACCCCTGGGCACATTGTTTAAAAAATAGACGTGCAAAATAAGAAAATAAACTTTGCGCCAGGTGGAAAATGAGTTTTATGCCATGCACCAAGGTGTAAAATAGGGCCCTTAGTTTAAAACCAAGCAAGCTAGTCATAACTAAGTGAAATTGAGAGTGAGGTTTATAATTTAATGTCAGAATGACAAAATTAGGGCCACACTACTTTTTTTCGGAATCAAATTAAGTGTGGCTTATCTAGCGTAATGCCCTGTTCTCCAGAAATGTTACAACAACAATTGGCTGTCCACAGAAGCACCAACTAATCTTTTTTGTTAGTCTGCTTTTTGTTGCTTTTTGCCACCTTGAGCTACCAACAGTAAGCTCTTAGCAACACCATTTGAGATAAGCTTGGAGGATTTTAGCATGTGGGTCAGTATTGTGCAGCAGCTGAGATTTCCTCTGGTTGCTTGGCCGATCTACGCATGTGAAACCCAACACCGCCATGCCTGTTTGGTTTGTGAGGGCACCAGAGAAAAGCTAACTTGACTTTGGGCCATTCAGAGCTCCTGAGAGTGGGTCGACCTCAACTGTGGAATTAGGCAGACCAACGTTGCAAAGCTGTCCTATACGTCATCCTAGCTTGTCAGGGCTTTATCGTCTTATGATGCATCACTCCACTGACTAAGGGTCTTATGTGGAAAAATTATAAGTAGGCCAGTAATGTCATTAAACATGACTTGCAGCTATGGAACGAAAAGAAGGCTGATGAGGAGTGTTGATGATGTATTAAAAAGACTATATCAATCTGATTCAATTGATTATTTAGATAGCAGGTCATCGCTTAGCCTAATTGCAAGTTTGACACATTTCACATGCCTACAATTAAATGGCTAATATGTAGAACAAAATAATTAATGTTTTCAAATTGTTGTCACACAAAAGCCCACTTACCATCTGTCTGTAGGAAGGAAAGCTTAAGGGCATCTGGACCATTATTATAAAAACATTCTTTATTTGCATTCTCATTTTCAGACATTCTTTAGTCAGTGACTTGATGACAGGTGACGTGGAAACATTTGAATTAATGAAGATCATTTCAGGTTGCTCTTGCATTACAGGCACAGTAGAGACTGAAACTTGAAAGGCCTATTTAGCAGTATTACTGAAATTAGTCCCAAAACCTGTACATTGTTGGGCATTAGAGTGAGTGAGGGTAAAAGTGTCTCTGTTTTGACTGCTGGGGATGTTTGAAGGACACAGGCTGGGAGTGGTCCTAGCAATCAGCTGTGAGGGGAAGCGTTGTGTGTGTGTGTGTGTGTGTGTGTGTGTGTGTGTGTGTGTGTGTGAGAGAGAGAGAGAGAGAGAGAGAGAGTGTGCTTGGCCAGCAGGGAGGGAATGTCAGTGGGCAGCATCTGGCTAGCAGCCCAAAGCTGGTTTGTCAGGCTGCACAATCTGACTCATGATGTGGAGAGTGTTATGTGTGTATGTGTGTCTTTGTGTGAGTGTGTGCATATTTTATTTACCTCTGTGTATGCCTGCATCTGTTGGTGAGCGGCTTGTTTGTGAGGGCTTGCCTGGCTACCACTCTCTCTGCGCTCTCGTATCTATGCTGTGCCCGATTGTCTGATGACCGCAGGACAAGATGGAGGGGGGGGGGGGGGGGGGGGGGGTTGAGTGAGTGGGATGGATTGGAAGATTGGATGTGTGTGGGGGGGGGGGGGGGTGAGTGAGTGGGATGGATGGGGAGAGAGGGTATGTGTGTGTGTGTGTGTGTGTGGGGGGGGGGGGGGGGGGGGGGGGGGTGCTCCTCCATGAGTCTAGTGATATGCCAGCTCCAGCATGGCACCTTGCCCGCTCCTGTAGATCAGAGACAGCATGGCACAGTCAGCCTATAGCAGAGAGCCAGTCGATAGCACTTTATAAGATTGACTACGGTCACAAGAATGAGAGAGATGTGCAAGGTGATAAATTCAAGAGTGGAGAATAAAACAGAGATAGATGGAGGGAGTGCTACTTGATAAATGTGTAGGTGAGGAAGTGCTTTTTGGTAGATGTGTGGGATGTGCAAGTTGATAAATTAGAGAAAGGGAAAGTGAAAAAGGGATGGATGGAAAGATTGGTTCCTGTATGAGAGAGGAACTGTAGACAGGGGCAAGGAGTTGTGGTGTCTTCATACATAGCCTATGACATAGACATAGCCTACACACGCACACATACACACACGCACACACACACACACACACACACACACACATAGTAAACCTGACACATACACAATTCACCAACACACAGACTTCCTGCTCACTCTTTAAAAAAAAACTCTTTAAAAAAACATTCTTACTCTGCATTATGTTCCATAGTTTTACTGGTTCACCAGTTTTAGCACTTGCTCAGAGTCAATGGAAAACAAAACCCATTTAGACTGTTTGTCCACCTGGCAAATACCTTTGATCCATCCATCATTATTGTCCTACGTGTTGACAAACTTGTGAATCCTCAGGGCACTCTAACTGCTGTCTATAAAAAGATTCACACACGTCCCTAATGTCACTGTATCATTGCTTGTGACTGCAGTGTTTGATGATCCGCTCCCATGTCCTCTCTCTCCACAGACCCCGCCTCCCAGCAAACGTCCCGCTTCTCTGCTTATGAGGTGACCATCCCAAAACGCATAGCAAGACAGAGGAGAGACCTCGACGACCAAGCAACAGACAAGGTAAACCACAAAGCCTACGTCTCACAGAGACAAATGCTGCTTTTTTGAGGCGATGGAAAACCACTTCCGTCTGTCGCACACTTTCAACTGTTAAAGCAGTCAGAGTTTTAACAGAGCAGCAGGGTTTATCACCCCTACTGATTGACCGACAAACCGTCGCTCAGATGTTTGATTTCCCTTTTGTCTCCTAGGACACAAATGAGGGTGAGGACAGGGATGACCTCAGTGATTCTTTCTTGTTAAAGGCGTGAGAAACAGAAAATGACCCTCTGTCCACCATGTCCCCCACCATGTCCCATTCTCTGCATCCTCTGCCTGTCCCATGTGTAGTTCGACTGACAGATCTTAACTGGTCTTTATAAATAAATTGATGTCATAGAGGTATCCAAGGTACCCAAGTTTTGTTTAGTTGTCTATACAGTGTTTTAACACTGATCACGTTGAGGAAGTTAGACAATCCACAGTAGATCAACCTCAAGTCAACCCTTGAGTCATGCTGACCTCAGCAGCTTTCCCCTACAGCAGCCAGGAGCCACACTCTTGTTTTGCGCCATCTCTCAATCACTACCCCCCCCCCCGCTTCTCTCTCACTCTCACTCTCTTTGTCTCTGTCTCTCTATCCCTCTCTCTTTCTTTCTTTACGTCCTCCCCTCCCTTCTTTTCCTTGTGGCTGGTCCATGTGTTCCTGCTTCTGAAGTGTTTCCCGCGCTGTCCTCCTCTGCCCCTCCGGTCGGCGGGCACCACTGGGTGGTGCGATCCCCCCCCCCCCCCCCCCGCCCCTCCGAGGCCCCAGATGGCAGGGCCCTGCCAGGAAACTGGCCCTGTGTTCTGTTATCTAAGCGCCAGCAGCGGCGGCGGCAGCAGCATCCTCTCACATGATGAGAGTCGCCCACAGGATACAGCGAGTCTGAGCAGGCCAAAGGCTACTGGACTGTGTCAGCATTCATGAAACACTAGGATTGACCCCATCATTGTTAAAACAGACTGTGTGTGTGTGTGTGTGTGTGTGTGTGTGTGTGTGTGTGTGTGTGTGTTTTGCATTTATGAATTGGAATCTTTCCAAGGTCAATGAAATAGAAGTCCTTCCATTTAGCGCTGAAGACCAGGTTGCATTTAGCCTGTATCTGGGATCTGATGGCTGACCTGATTTGTTTTGCCAAGCGGATGCAGTGGGATGTTGGGGAAAATCAGCTGCTAGGTACACGTATGCTGAGCAACACGCTGCAACGTTCCCTTTCTCAACCTTCCCATTCACAAACTCCTAATCCTCTCATGCCACAACAGTTTGCCATTGTTTTGTTTGCGTTCCGTTGCGCCTCGTCACTTCGCGCCTGCCCCAGTTCAGCGCCGCAGGCCACGGATTGTTCCTTACGTTCTGGAATGTAGCTGATCTCTCAAACACATTCCCCCTCCTCCTCCTCCTCTTCCTCCTCCTCTTCCACCTCCTCCTTTCCCCTCCTTCCTGTTGGAGCAGCGTGCGAGTGTGGACTTGCTCAGCACAGGCGGCGGTGGCGGGAGTTGCGGTAGCAGCACAGACGGTGTCCCTCTCAGGAGAACAAAGGCACGAGGACAGTGGGCGGAATGAGAGGATGTGTACTTCAGAGGCGAGAAAAAGGACGAGCCTCTCTCTGTCTTTTGTTCTCTGTCTCTCTCTCTCTCTCTCTCTCTCTCTCTCTCTCTTTCTCTCTCTCTCTCTTCAGAGGGCCTTCTATAGAGGCTTTCTCAGCCTGGCTCTCAGTGTAGCGTAGAAGCACAAGTAGACGATCACACTCGCACTTGATGTTTCACTGTGGGTGACTCAGAGGTCTGTTTGCCAGCGTTTGTGTGATCCCAGAAGCTCCCACGCACTGGAGTGCTGTGAGAAGTAGCCTGCTTATTACAGATCAATGTGTCTTTCTAGAAGGAATCCACAACATGTGAAGACACTATCCCTCTCCTTTGCCCTGCCATTCAGTCAGTCCTAAGTCTCTCACATCGCTATAGGGGGCTTATTTTGGCGCACATGCACCTTAGTGATAGTGATTTGTGGGAGCTTTTTCCATATTTATCATATCCCACTCTACGCTTTATTTTTGACCACATTGCCCTGTGTCTCTTTCAAGTTTGTCTCCCTCTCCATAATTCATGCTGCTTTCCACACTCTCTCCCTCACAGACTCACAATCACCACTTCTTCTGTTTCTCTCTCTCTTTTTCTCTCTCTCTCTCTCTCTCTGTCTCTCTCACACACACACACACACATACACACACACACACACTTTCATTCTCTCTCTCTCTCTCTCTCTCTCAGTCTCTCCATCTTTGTCGACCATGCTCTATCCAGCGGTGATCCGGAAATAAAGCCTCCAGAACCATCTGGTGGGGAGTGAGTGCCCAGCCAGTGAGTGAGTGCAGCCCTGCGCCTGGAAGGGGGGGGGGGGGGGGGGGGGGGGTCGGGCACCCCAGCAGCGTGTCAGCAGCATGGCTCAAAAACAAACAAGCTGGCTCTCACCTCTGTGTCATTGGCCTGGGTAGGCTCAGGAAGGGCAGGCTGAGAGTGACGTTAAGTCATCGCTGCTGTTAGTGTGAGGACAGCCTGTGAGGTTTTTACTCGTGCAGTGTAGCTAGTAGCGTTGTCATGTGAAGGGCAAGGAACTGTGTCTGTGCATGTGTGTGTGTGTGTGTGTGTGTCTGTGTGTGTCTGTGTGAACAGGTGGATGTGAAGACTGAGGTTGACTGTCTGTATGTGTGTGTGTGCATGCTGCCTGTGTGTGTGTGAGTGTGTGTGTGTTGGGGCGTGTGTATGTGAGTGTGTGTGATGGGTATGTCGTGAGCAAGCAATAAAGACAGACAGCACGAGTCAGGGAGAACAGGTGCCACATGGCTAGGTAGGCTGCCAAGCCTGAGGTCTAACTCCAGACCCCTTCCGATGTCCTTGAGCTAACTTCTCCGTCAAGCTGTGAAGAATGCACAGACATATGCTCAAAAAGGCACACTGAAGGAGGTTATTTGGTAATGGACTATTAAATTCAACTGTTTGATGTTGCTATGTGTCAGATTTTGTGTTCATATTCAGCAAACAACCAAATTTCAGCTTTTGTTAATGCCATTGATGTTGACCCGTAAAAACAAAAAAAAAACGTATATTTAGGTAAAAAAAGGTAAAATCCTTCAAACATAACACCTTATTTCAAACTGTGTTGGTTTCCCCTTGGTTTGGCCCTTGTTCACTGTTCTACTGAGCGACAGGAACATTGTGAAGAGTTCAGGATAAAGCACTGTAGCCGCAGTAGGCCGCACATGCCCCCTATGCAAACTGAGACTAATCACCTGGGCTACCTGAGACCATGACAGTCTCTCTATCATGATTAATGATCAAGCCAGTTTGTTTTGTGTCTGCAGAACTGATTGTAAGTGTGTGTGTGTGTGTGTGTGTGTGTGTGTCTGTGTGAGAGAGAAAGAGAGAGAGAGAGAGAGTGTATGTAGTCTTAAGGCACTGTGTAATCAATGGAACTGGCTACACCAAACCCGACGGTGTGCAAATTAACAACAAATTAGACCAGTCTTGGCCCGGCTGTTCACTGTCTGAGTGTTGAGAGCATACAGCCTTTCAAGGCACCGTGGGTAAATCTCAAGCCCCCCTCTCTTTCCTCCTGAAAATCTGAAGCTAAATTGCAAGCCCACTATTCTGTGTTCATCTTCATCATATTCTCCAGCTGGGGAAACATAGAATCATTGTATCCATAGAAACGCATTATGGCTGTCCAGAGCCATCATGATTGTTGAGCACGGCATCCCCGCTGGGTCGCTAGGTTACAGCTTTAATGGAGCGGATGGCCACGACGGAATCATCATTACTCCATATGCTCCCCGAAAAACAAACAGCTCCATGTGTGTGTGTATGTGTGTGTGTGTGTGTGTGTGTGTGTGTGTGTCATACCAGAGCAACAGTGATTAGTGTAAAAATGTCTGTCTCCTACTGGAGTACTGGAGTCTTGCTTTTCAAAACTTGCTTGTCGCTTGACTATAGAGGCCTTTTGGAAAGGACTCACATCCTCACTAACTTACAACAGTTATCAGTCAAGTGTTGTGCTCTATAAATGCCTTAATAAAAAGCCTTATAAATAAAAATAACATATGATCACCTTAAAAATAACACATGATCGCTTTCTTTCTCCACATATGCGGTTAGGATCTTCAATTTTTTACTGTTCTTTCTAAGCTCACTCTCTTTTTTTATTTTTTATTTAAAGGTGTCTTATGTCATCCAAGCCCAGGGAGAGGAGCACATCCTGGTTCTAGAGAAAAACGAGTGAGTAACCCCCCCCCCCCCCCCCAACCAAGCGCACACACACACATATACACCCACACCACACACACATTCACCCATTTCTCCATCTCCATTCTCACATACCCACAAAACCCACCTGGTTGAAGTGTCTGTTTATGCATGAACCAGCACACATACGAAGATGCTGTTTTATTTGTGGTTTTTGCACCTGTTGTATGGAGGACCGCAGGTGTCATTGAAAAAGTAATAAAAGATTTCATTAGTTTGCCATTGTTTACAGCAATAAAAAGAAGAAATTATGAAAATAACTTGTAAATGACGTATTAATCCATCAATAAATGCTTCTAATTTAAAAAGGGATTTACAAAACCAACATAAAATAAATTCACTTTATATACTTTTTCAATAACACCTGCGGTCCTCCATAGTTGCTTAGTCAAGCTCACTTTCAAACTGATCGGAATTTCCCTTAATTGTACAGAGCACATCTCAGGGACAGTGCAGACCTTACTGACTTTGGTGTCATCGTGCAGCATGACTTGTGTCTCTTTCTCTTTGCCTGACCGTCTTCTTCTTTTATTAGCTCCTTATTAGTTTTGTTTAAATCACTTCTCTTTTGAAAGCAGTGATGGTAATTGTGATACCACAGTGGAATGAAGACCAAGTCAAAGTCAAAGTCAAAGTCAGCTTTATTGTCAATTTCTTCACATGTTCCAGACATACAAAGAGATCGAAATTACGTTTCTCACTATCCCACGGTGAAGACAAGACATTTTACCAATTTAAGTCCACAGACAAACATAACATTCAAGTAAACAAAAAAGTAAGTAAATAAGTAAATAAGAGGGCACATATAATAATGAAAAAAAAAAAAAAAAAAAAAAAAAAAGTCAGACCAATGGTAGGAAAAATCAGGAACAGAGTTATATTTACAATAATGCGCATCAAGGGAGAGACAGCACGACTTCACCTAAAGATCCATCAGCTGCTCTAGACTTTTAGTGTCGAAGTGACTTACTAGTGAGAAATGCAGAACATTAAACCACATATTGGAATATTGGACATAATGCTCTCAGCAGAGAGTAAGAAAGAGGCTGACAGACTGTAAATATCTGTGGCTGAATTAGCGCCTCCACTCTGAGCCTCAGCCTGTTTTTTCAAATCCTGTCTGCAGCCGTGCTAATCTCCAGCTCTCGGTGCTCTCTGTAAACACAATCAAACCACACGTGCACCAGATCACAAATGTACACACACACACACACACACAGTGGCCCACTCATACAGCCACAGACCTGCAAGTATGCAGATTTTTAGTAATGCATATGCATACAGTGTGTTAACTGTGTGTGTTGCGTTCACTCGAAAATAGCTGTGTGATCATTCAGTGCTGTTGACTGACATTTTGACAAATAAACAAGTAATAAATCTATGCCCCAGTTGGGAGGTTCAGGCCCCGTTGTAGCGCTATCTGGCTTGACAGTAGTTGTGATATCAGCCCCAGATATTATTACCCCGTGGGTAATAGCCCTTCTCCTCCCAGTTTTTTTATTGGTTTGTCTTCTGGGCTGTTTGTTTTTGTTGGAGAGACGACGAGGCCTTGGAAAGGCGTCTGCACATTGTCCTCATCTCCTTAAGAAGAGACTTGGCAGAGGATGAGATCCAGGCCAGGACGGCCAGACAGTGCCGCTCCGCTCCGTTCTGTTGCTGAGTCGGCCTGTGTGTGTGTGTGTGTGTGTGTGTGTGTGTGTGTGTGTGTGTGTGTGTGTGTGTGTCTGTGTGTCAGCTTCATTAGGATTCCTCTAACGCTCTGGGACTTCACCCTCCGTATTCAGGTGCATTAGACTAATGGGCTTTTTATCAGAGATATCATGATTTTATTTTACGCTGTTTTGGTGTGCTGTTGTAACAGTGCACCTTCGATTGCTACAGTACATTGCACAAAAGGCACTAAATAAATAAAGATTGACTGACAGATTGATTGATTGATGAATGGATGGATGACAGCTGACTAAAAGTGTGGGCAATAGCTAACGGATACAATGCAGTCCATCTCCAACACTGAGTATATGACGCGGTCCCTCAGAGAATCAGTCATGTTGTTGGGGATCTGGGCCTCTTCAGGGCTGGTGGGGCTGGTTGGGGTGGGGGTTTGGAGGGGTTGATTTTCTCCAGCTGTGTTCCCTGCTCTCCGACCCGCTGGGAGACGTTTCAAGGCAGCTCGGGTGTCGTCAGCCCGGCCGGCAAAGAGCCACTGGGCTCAGGCCAGAGGGGTGATCACAGAGCGCAAACAGGAGAATACTGTTGGTCAGATTCAGAGACGTCTGCAGGTGTGTGTGTGTGTGTGTGTGTGTGTGTGTGTGTGTTTTAGTGTGTACGTGTGTGTGTGTGCATGTGTAAAGATGCACATCCAATACATTTATCAAAAATCAGTCCCTCTTCCACCTGGTGTGAGTGTGTGTGGGTGTGTGTGTGTGAGAGAGATACTATTTGTATACTATATACAGTACTAGACAAAGGGGGTGTTAAATTAATTTAAATGTCAGACAAGGTATAAAGACTTATAAATTATAATCAGTTATCATGAACATGGGTTAAAGACACACCTTTTTATGGAATGAAAGATATTTGAACACATTTTAGTGACTCAGAGAAATTTCCCTGACAGCTTTCACACCTGACTGTTTGAGACAACAAGTAGAAATGGCTGAAGCCAAGAAGAGATTGCTGATCTGAGCTGAAGAAATTGTGTAAATCATAGAGTTTTGCTGAATCCAACTGCACCACTCCCATCTCAAGTCATCCTCTGGCCCACGTGCAAAACAAGATTTGATGAGAGAGAAAACAACATTTCAACATTGTCCCTTCGCAGAGCCCCCAAGCTTAACAACACACAAATGAAAGTTTGTTACTTAAGGTTACTTAAGTGCTTAAGTAACCTCTGGACGAACCTGTGATGAAAGACGTTTTGAGTTTTATAATATGCTATAATACCATACGAGGACACCAAACAAGTATGTCTCGTGTGACATCTGGGGATGATGAAGCTCTGTTTTCTGGCAGAGTGAGAGAGAGTTTGTATCTGTTTGTGGTTTATTTGTGCATAGAATAAGTGTGTGTGTGTGTGTGTGTGTGTGTGTGTGTGTGTGTGTGTGTGTGTGTGTGTGTGTGTGTGTGTGTGTGTGTGTGTGTGTGTGTTTGGGGGTGGGAGGCTCCTGTGTCCAGACACAGCTGACGGTATCTGGATGTGTTCTGTTTACAGGCAGCTGCTTCCAGCTGATTTTGCAGTGTTCACATACGACACAGATGGCTCTCTCATCACCCGGAGACCCAACATGCAGGTAAGACACACACACATACACACACACACACACACACACACACACACTAATGAAGTTGTTGTGCCACTTTCAATCTGCTGTGTTATTTCTTTATTTTCTCCAACATGTCATTACTTTAAGTGTGTCTGCTAACCTGATGGTCATTACTGGTTGTGTGAGCACTGCTCATTAGAATTGTGAGTGTGCGCGTGTGCGCATATGCGCTCTCTCTCTCTCTCTCTCTCTCTCTCTCTCTCTCTGGCTCTTCCTAGCTGTCAGTTGGCATTGCCAGTTTTATGAACTCATCCCCCAAAACAGCTGGTTTCTATAAAATGTAAAAGGGTCTTTTCTGTGCAGCAACCCCCCCCCCTTCTAGTAGTACATCAGGGTCAGGTCTGGCTCCAACTACAAAACAGACCTTTTTTCTTTTGCCCTGTCCATCATCCATGACCACCGAACCAGCTTACCTGCTGCTGAAAGCTAATGGCCTCCTCAACTGTCTAGTGCGCAATACACTCTCTCTCACTTGTATCCCTCTCTCTGCTTTAAATTCCAATTACTTTGTAGTTAGTAAATGGCTCATCCATTGCCTTAAAAAAGACGTCACCCTTAAATGTGTCCTTTTAGTTGAGAAGGATGCAGCCTATGCAGGCCACAGCTGGCTCTGTTGTACCTCTTACAGAAAATTAGAGCCAGAGGCAGGAGAGGCCCTTTCCCCCCCGAACTGTAGAGTCGATGGTGGCAGATTTTCTCTGAAAGGAAGGAAATGTATGTCAAAACGTTAAGATGATAAGGCCTACTGTGAGGTCATTTCCAGATCCCCATCTTTTACTGGAAATTCTTTAGAATGTCAGCTGGCATAGTGATAGTACAAGTCAGATATGTGGCAATATTAAGCAATAACTCTTTTACAGCATACCACTTCCCTATGAAATATAAAGTTGAAGAATTCCGTGGGCGAGCCTGTGGCATATGCTGAGACAGGTGAATGAACAGATGCAGAAAATGGTTGGAACAGGGACAGCCAAACATGATGGAAAAGTCTCACTTGTCCTATAAGATAGACATACACCAATACATCAGCCATAGCTTTACTGAAGTATGAGTCTTATTTCCTTCACTGCAGGTAATTTTGACTTTTAAGATGGGTGTGGAGTGAGTGTGTGTGTGGTTGTTGTTTGTATGTTCCATGAACTCATGGCTGTGACTATTTCCCTGGCCAGACAGTTGACTTCTTGTATTTTTTGTCAAATGTCTTGGCAACACAGCACTGCTCCAGGCCACAGTGTAGACCAGGCAGGGGAAATGGACCCTCAGGGCTGCAGTTGTCTGACCCTAATAAATCACATGTCTAGTGTTAACTTCCTGTGTAAAAGCACGAAGTGTACTTCATCATCAATGTTTGTATGAAATTTATTGTGGAGTGTTGTGGAGTGTACTTCCTGCACTCACTTTAAAAAGGAACATGCCCTCTTGATGGCTATTTCAAATATCAGTTATTCCACACAATGAGGGGCAAGTCATTAGCCTCTGCCAGGATTGTATTTGCCACTGTTAGAAGGTATTGTGTTCTTGAGGCTTTGATATTCCAACGCTCAATACCCAGATCAGTTTTCATGGGTCTCCGATGGGATCCCTATAAATTGCAGCCTATAAAAATCCAAGCCTACATGCTCTTAACTGGGGTCACCCCAAGGCACACTATGTAGCCAGGGTTCTCATGGAAAGAATTGGATACAGACAGAGGGAACTGGTCTTCTTGGGAAATATTGCAGGAAAACAAACAGTTTAGTCTCACATATCGCAATGATTGCTTCAAACCCTAAGGTGAACTCAACAACTCTAAAGCTTCAAATAATAGACTCAGCCTTTTGAATTTTTGTTGGCTTTGTGTGACATAATCAGAATCAAAGTCACAATAGTAAAAGCCTGATAATAGCTTGCAAATTCAGTTTGCAGTGAAAAGTTTGTTTAGGTCCAGTGAAACTGCCTTACTCTATTGTTCATTCTACATTGCTGAGGTCCTGTCCATCTCTTCATAAGTCCATCTCAGGATTGATTCAGACTGTGCACATCATGAACCTCTCTCTATCTCAGTCCAGCAGAGCCTCGCCCTCTCCAGCATGCTACTGGATATGATGGGCATGGTATGGCATTGTCAGTGGCACCCTGGCATATTGGTCAGTGTGGTTTTACATCAGAGAAGCATCATCAGGATGGACAGCCGACTGGATGTCCGATGAGGAATGCCACCACACACAAACGTCACTGTGCTCCATCACATTGGTTAAATGCTGATGTTAGTGCAGAACAAGTAATCTACTGACCAGCAGACTCCCATGACAAGAATCACACTTTCCAATCACACAAAATGGAAGACATGGAGAACAACAGTAGGCTGTCAAAAACAAGGTGGCAGGCAACTCTAGTGAACACAGCTGATTAATTCCAAATAGCAAGAACCATGCTTTCATCTACACTCCAATAAGCTTTCACTCACATTTCAAAAGGATTCACATGATGGGTCCTAGCTAATGTGTAGATACAATACTCTGTAAGCCCTGTTTGGTAGAGGAATCTTCAATCTGATGGCAGGCCTGATGACTTCAGCTATGGAGGAAGCAAACAAACAAATCCCACGCATCCAGATTACTGTTTATATGGACATTCATGCCAAGGAGAGTTCCCACATTACTAATGAAAACCCTCTGATTTGGAATGGAGAGAACTTCCACAGAGTCTTTGGGGAACACACTGAAAACTATTACGTCTGTTATAGCTGCGCCAAAATAAATAGGAGTATTTTTGCTTATCTTTAAAAAGTTATTTTTTATTTTTATATATTAATTTTTTTCATTAAAGTTATTAGTGATTTCACTAAGATATGTGTAGTTTTCAACTTATTCACCCTTGTACAGGGAAAGTGAATCTCCTCCCCTTTTTAATGCCGGTTAGCTTGAAAGTTATGTGGTTTTCACCAGAAACTGCACAAACAAGTGTCCCGACATTAAAAATAATTAGCCTACTCTACTCACCACATCCACTCAGTGCCATTAAGAGTCTGTTTGCTAAAAGGACAGCTACTGAAAATGGCCACTAAAATTGGGTTTGCCGGTACGTCCTGCTCTCCCCTCTTTCTCTCTCTCTATCTCCATCTCTCCCTGTTCTCTGAGCTAATCTATGAAGTGTGCTGTAGCATACTTGCCTTTGTCAGCTGTTAGCACAGCGTCAGCGATCCCCTGCATGAGACTACAGAGGGTCTCTAGGGCTAAGCCAATGCCAGCAGAGGGTTAGGCCCTTCTCTCTCTCTCTCTCTCTCTCTCTCTCTCTCTCTCTCTATCTCTCTCTGTCTCTCTCTATGTGTGTGCGTGTGTGTGTGTGTGTGTGTTGTATTGTGTGGTGTATGTGTGTGTAGACATGCCATGAAGAAGTGTTCCTGGTTGCTCCCTGTAGGAATCTCAACATTCCTCACATTCCAGACTTGAGAGTCTCATTATTCATCATGATTAAATCTGCTAACTAGGCTACAACCCTGTTCATCACATACTCACGAGAGAGTGACGGAATCATGTGAGAAACATCTGGAAGCATTCCATATATGGATATTATGCTGACACAAAAAAGCTTAATATTGTAAGGAAGCCAATGAATGGGAACTCAGAGAAGTGCTCAGTGTTATCCACACCTGGGCAAAATCTCACCTAAAATGTGTGAGACGACATGATAACCTTAGATGACCTTGAACATGGAGTAGAAGGGTGAAGGCAGAGGCAGACAACACACAACACTGCTGGGCACATTAAAGTCATGCACAGGTGCTCTCAGCAGTAAATGGTGGACCAAGCCATTAGGTGTCAATGAATAAGACAAATAGACACACACACATACAATCCGATTTTACAGTGTTTTTGCAGTGTCTCTGTAACAAAACGTTGGCTTTGGAAGTGTCCTGCCAGATTGTTTATGAACAAAATTACACCGAGGCCAAGTGATGGAATGACTTGGCGTCCGTTTCTGGCACTTGGTCCTTGTGCTGCGTTGCTGTGAGTGCACAGACAGAACAAGAGAGAGGCCCACAGTTAGCACAAAGAAATCCATGCAGTACAAGCGGGAACAGCAAGATTGCAATATGCAATACAAGAAAACCGACAGAAAATAGCAAGGATAAGAAAATAATGTGAAGCACAAAAGAAAAAGAAAAAGCATTTAAGTTTTCCATGATTGTCTATGTTGAGGAAGGATTTTTTTGTTTTTGTAGCAAGGAGCAAGGAAACAGTGAGCGTGTTTATACAATATGCACATGATGTGAGGCCGAGGGAGTAAGTAAATACTGTAAATGTGAGTAAGAGACTAGGCTGAGAAACGGAGCGATTGACAGTGTATTCCTGGAACACAGAGATGAGTCAGATGGGACAGACAAGGAGAGAAAGTGCTGGAAGGAAGACTCCATGTAGCAGGCGAACGTGTGGGAGGGATTAAGGAAGCTGCACAGGAACTGTTAGCTCCAGGGACCAGGCAGGAAGTGTGTCTGTGTGGATCTGACACTCCTCGGTCTCCTGATTGCCATCTCCCTAGAAGCCAATAAAGCTTCCTCAAAGAGTGTGTATGCGTATTTGATCTATTGGCGAGGCAGCAGGAGTCCAGAGTCCTGTTCTCCCCAGCCACACCCGAGGTCTCTGAAGAGGAACTTTCAAGGAAGTCATTCTGCAATTTAAAGTTGAGTTGATTAGCAATAAGACTACTTGAATGGCTCTGGTTCAGTAAATCAGTATATATACCAGGGGCCACCCAAGGGTTGTGTTACTGTTGTGCTATAGTCTGCATTTCAGTTTGTCTCAAAGTTTGGGTTGGCTGGATAGTGCTATTCGGCTCATTACCAGGCTTTGACTGGGCTTTTAGACACAAGCTTTTTGTCCTAATGTGAGTGGCACTTTGGCCCTCATTTAGTGACATTCTCTCTTTTTCTCTTTCTCTCTCTCTCTCTCAGTGGGTGTGTGTGTGTGTGTGCTACTCATTAAAATGTCCACGACCTCTGTTACAGACTATACACACATGCTCTATATTATGTTTGAAATGTTATGGATAATTATGTGACCCTCAGTCCCAAGAGATGGCAGAGAAGTTGAGAGAATTTGATTAGACAAACTAAATACCACCATCAGGGAAGTTGAGTATGAATCAAAGGGGGCCTCCTTAACAAAACATGACATCATGCCATGACATCATACATTGCCTGTGAGAGGCACAGTTATGGTGACCTTCCCCCTAACACAGCGGGCGGAGGCCGAGGCCTGAATGTAATGAGCTATGGGAAGCTCTTCTCCGCTGTAAAGGGACCTTGGGTTTGGTAATAATAATAAAAATGCTGCTAATGATGACAATGATAATAGTAATAATAACAATAATAATAATAGCAATAATAATACTAATGTGGTTATCATTATTATTATTATTGTTATTATTATTATTATTATTATTATTTTATTTCTTTAACAGAATACACAGCGGTCATATACCCTTGTGGTATCTGCTTGTGTGTTTTTGATGTACACATGTGAGTTACGGTAGTATGGCTCTGTTAACTGGTGTGAGTGCTGTGCACACGTAGAGATATGTAGATATGTTTCAGCTCACATATGGAAGCCGCTCTCACATCACCTGACCTCAGGTCAGCATCCCAGAGGGCTTTAAGCCCCTCAGCCTGGACCGCCTCCACCTCATGCTCAGCCGCCTTATTTATAGACCTGGGCCGTCTCCACGAGTCCTGCCACCGCCACCACCTCCTCTGCTGTGTCCATCTTTAACTCCCAGGCCAGGTTGATGCCGTTATGTAATGTGCCTGCTGGCAGGCAGTGCGGGGACGAGAACAGTGCCCGTCTGTAATCACCTCAGAGAGCTGCGGTAGAGAATCAGGCTTTGTGTCTGTTCCTGTTTGGCGGGAGCAGGCCTTTGGCTGTGAGGCTGCTCTCACGTGTGCTGATGGAGTGAGACTGTTAAAGCTGGAGCTCTGAAACAACAGGCGAGAGAGAGAGGAGGAGAGAGAGGGGGAGGGGAGCAATAACACAATCAAGTGTGCATTATCAAGCCCAAAGCCTTTACCTTGACATGGCATTTAAATTTAATTGAAGTACAGGAATATAACACCATCTGAACAATAGAAAGAGGTCTAGCTGAATGATAGAAACAGGTTTATTTTCATGGTGTATCTAAATGGACAGAATTAAATGAAAAGCAGGTGGAAGTCATGGACAGAAAAGTGGCTGAAATGTTAATGTATGCAACAGTTTGTCATCAGTCTCCAGCTGTGCTTCACATCACTGAGAGAGAAATGAATGAATGCATAGAGCAATAACACAATGAGTGTATGTGAATTACTGTAAAGCATTTCAGTTTAATTGATAGAATACAGGGCCAAATTATGATGTATTATGCAGCTACAATGGAAAGAGTTGTGTTTTCATTGTTATGTATGATAATTGTCAGATTTAAATGAAAAGCAGATGTCTGCTGTGAACAGATGCTTTACTAAAATATATTTTGTGGAGGTTGCACTGATTTAAAAGGCTACTAGTAATTCTCTGTACCCTGACAGGAGTCTTACCATTTGAAATCTTAATAAAGCTTTTTTTTAAGCCTTTTTTTAGTTCTGTAAATTACCTAATCCTCTGTTTTTATTTCCATGTCTTCCCACTCTCCCCCACCCCCCTCATCTCCTCAGAACCACTGCCACTACAAAGGCTATGTGGAGGATGTGGAAGGGTCCTCAGCGTCTCTCAGCCTCTGCTCTGGACTCAAGTAAAGTACCTTCTCTTACCTTACTCATCAACGTAGCTTGTATTCTCTCCTGATCGAGAGATAGATAGATAGATGGATGGATAGATAGGTAGATATATAGATGGATGGATAGATAGATAGATAGGTAGATAGATAGATAGATAGATAGATAGATAGATAGATAGATAGATAGATAGATTTAAGTCTATAAAGTCTTTAATGTCCACAGCACCTCATATAGCACATATAACATGTGATGTAACATATAACAGCACATATAGCATGTGACATATACTGCAACCCCACCCAATGCAAACACATCACACACAAGTAGGCACATCATTGTGACACAATCCATATAACAGACGCTGGATCTCTACCTAAGTTTATATATATATATACTGTGAGCAGAAATGAGAGCACGGAAGGAGAGGATGGACATGGAGTACGAGTCTGGAAATGTAAGAGGAGAGGAGGAGGGAGCTGCAGGCTGATGGCTCTAGTACGCCATTAATTGGACAGACAGGAAAAGCTCAGAGGAATGATCTGTTTGTGCATAATCACGTACAGTAAATTATCTCAGATGCCAGGAAGTGATCTCAGCACTCAATAAATAACAGTGACATAAGAAGCTGAAGAGGCTTTCGGTGATTAATTAATTTCTCCATCTCATCCCCTGAAGGCAAAGAGTCATGGCCTCCACGCTGCTCAAGGTTGTCTTGTCTTTCAAGCTCCATAAGCTCCAAGACTCATTTTTTATGACTCACAGAGGCCAAAAGTGCCGAATCTCCTTTACAATCAGTAATGCTATGCTATGCTGCGCTAGTTAGTATTTCTACCTCCACTGCAGTTCAACTGTGTGATAACAAACATCAAAGTAGGGACTGTTGGGCAGCTCCAAGGACTCCCCTGCCAATAGCTTTAGTCCTTCCTCTTTAAAGGGAAAGTATCAGAAGGAGGTCTGTTCCCAGTAGTCGTCATTGAAGTCCACACAGCAAGAGGAAATAAGAAAAGTGTTTTCCACCGTAAAGGAAATGAGTTGGCCCGACACCCAGGCTCTTTTGTCTATCATATGTCAAAGACCGGAAGAAATGCTAACCTATTTAGTGGTGATTCAATCATGTTTATCTTACGGTCACCTGTCCCTTTGTCATGGTTGCAAAAGTTCATTATCTAGGGCCTGACTGATGTTTTCCTGGAGCTTGAACCTTGAACAGCATCTGTGTGTGTGTGTGTGTGTGTGTGTGTGTGTGTGTGTGTGTGTGTGTGTTTGTTTGTTGTTCCCACCCCCTGGCAAAAGTAATTAGAGGAAATTGAGTCTCGTGTAACTTCGATCTTAGAGTGACGACCTGTCTTCCATTTTCAAACAGAGTGGTTAGGACTTTCTATTTTTACCCCTCACTCTCCCCCCCTTTTATCTGGATCCTGTGAGTGAAACAGGAAGTGAGCTTGGTTGTCTTGAGTCAGGAGACCAGGGCTTTGCTTCAGTGACACTAAAGCAGCTGGTCAGTGCGATGTTAATGTATTTGTCCCAGTAGCCAGAGTTTGGCCTTTAGAGTTCCCTGATGTGTTCCCACTGAAAATCTATGAACAGGGCCTGTTAACAATCCTCTGATTAATCCTCTCAAAAAGCTCTCTCTGATGCTCCATTGGCTGTAAGTGGGAGGCTACACCAGTCCAGAGCCATATAAATGTATGGCTCTGCACCAGTCGTGTAACTGAAGCGTTCTGTTCGTGTTGCGTCTGCTGCAACTGTAATCAATGGAAGTAGCTACACCAGATGTGATAGCGGCGAGTATGTTCGAAAAAAATAGACCAGTCTTCTAAAATGGATTTTACGCATAGCGAACGGAATGCTTCAGTTACGCGCTTGGTGTAGCTTCCCAGTAACAGTGGCCTTGTAACAGTGTCAAGCTACTGTGCAGTAAATGGTTTTCCACCATTAAGGGTTAATAAGTTAAGGGTTCTATGAAGAGCAGATAGAGAGTGAAAGGGCTTTGTCCAGTACATTATCTGTATCTCTTAAAATGTTTCTTTTAGTACAACTAATAAACTAATCCTTTAAAGTAACACAATGTAGGAATTTGCCTCTCATGAGCCACTAATCAGCAATGTCAGAGGCTCAGTTCTCTATATTGTGAGCTGAAGCTGTTATTTTAAGGCACAATAACTACATTGTGTTGCTTTGACTTTGTGTATGTTGCATTTCCAGTTTCAGTTTTTTCACCAAAAAGAAAAAAAGAAAAACACCAATGACCTGTTTACACAAAACCCCAGTGACCTATTTTTTACTGAACAGGAGTGACCTATAAAAATCGCGGCACAACATTCTGAGAGAAAACATTCACGGGATATTGCTGTGAAAAACATGTAGTATAACCACCTGATATATAAACATATTTATTTGTGTTTGTGTGTGTGTGTGTGTGTGTGTGTGTGTGTGTGTGTGTGTCTTTTTGTATTTAGTGGACGGTTAGTTATTAGAAGTTCCACATTTGGGATTGAGCCTCTGGAGGGCTCCTCTGACTTTGAGCATGTGGTGTACCGCTTGGAGGATGAGGAGCCGGAACCTCTCAACTGCGGAACCACTCATGCCCATCGCCATGACGACAATGAAACATCTTCCACCGGCCAAACCATTGGCCACTCTCAGAGTGACTTGTTTGGGGAGACTGTTAGTCATTTAACCAGAGTAAGTGTAAATGTGTGGGAAGGTGTATTGTCAAATCAATGCTTGTGTGTGTGTGTGTGGGGGGAGGGGTCTTCTTATGTGTAACTTGGTGTATCTTTGTATGGCTCTGGTTATGTATAATTATGTGTAATGCATGTGTGTGTGTGTGTGTGTGTGTGTGTGTGTGTGTGTGTGTGTGTGTGTGTGTGTGTGTGTGTGTGTGTGTGTGTGTGTGTGTGTGTTTTCTCTTAGAGCAAGCGGGCCATAATGCTCCAGACGCACTATGTGGAGCTGATGCTGGTTGTGGATTTAGACAGAGTGAGTAATCGCCACCTCCCCCCCCCGTCAGCACTCCCCTCATCACCAGCACTCCCCTATCATGCTGCACACCTCCTCATCCACAACACACCTCCTCATCCACAACACTCCCCTATCATGCTGCACACCTCCTCATCCACAACACTCCCCTATCATGCTGCACACCTCCTCATCCACAACACTCCCCTATCATGCTGCACACCTCCTCATCCACAACACTCCCCTATCATGCTGCACACCTCCTCATCCACAACACTCCCCTCATCCACAACACTCCCCTATCATGCTGCACACCTCCTCATCCACAACACTCCCCTATCATGCTCCACACCTCCTCATCACCAGCACTTCACTATCATGCTGCACACCTCCTCATCCACAACACTCCCCTATCATGCTGCACACCTCCTCATCCACAACACTCCCCTATCATGCTGCATACCTCCTCATCCACAACACTCCCCTATCATGCTGCATACCTCCTCATCCACAACACTCCCCTCATCCACAACACTCCCCTATCATGCTGCACACCTCCTCATCCACAACACTCCCCTATCATGCTGCACACCTCCTCATCCACAACACTCCCCTCATCCACAACACTCCCCTCATCCATAACACTCCCCTATCATGCTGCACACCTCCTCATCCACAACACTCCCCTCATCACCAGCCGGCTGGTAGCCTCTGCGCCACACTTGGCTTCACTCTGTAATCATATCCATTCAGAAACGCACCGGACAGCTGATCTCTGATGCTGCCCCTGGAGCATGTCTCTCTTTACTCTCTTGTCAGAGGGCTTTTGTTATGGGTAAATCACAGACTCTTTGGCATCTTGTTAACAGACCACAGCAGATTGTTGAGATCCTGTTAGAGTTGGCAATGGGATTAGCAAAGATGGTGGAGGGCCAGTAGTTGACTGATATTTGGGCAGATACTACAGCACAGATGATGGACTTTATGGGTGCAATTGTATTGGAATGCATTGTGGGTTTGGGTTTCAAGCTGTTTGGGTGAGAAATTGTTTTCAGCATAATTGGAATCATTTCTCTCCTAATCTCCTTCTCTGTTGCATTCTTCCACTCCACAGTATAACTTCAATAACAGGAACGAGACCTACGTTCGAGAAGAGATGGTCCAGCTAGCCAACCATCTTGACAGTGTAAGTTATGAGAAGTTGTGTAGGTGTATGTGGAGGCATTTGCATATTTTTAGTTATTTCATGCTCCCCTGTCACTGGTTATATAATCGGTGGTTCTGAACCTCAGGATATATTTCCAATATTTTCTGAGATTCACCAGATTGTGTGAAAAAATAGCATATTTTAATTCTACATTAAACTATCACGTGGCTGCGTTGTTCCATTAGCTGAGTGCATTTTTGGTGACGGTCAGGAGTTGCTGTTATGAACATGATATCATTGTCCTATGTATTCGTACGTGATAATTGATGAAGTAAAAGCCTCATCATATGGATATGGCTTCTCAAAAAAGGTAACGTTATTCCAACTCAAGAGTCTCATTTTAATCTAATCTGAAAACATTAAATCTTAAATGTCATTTATTATCCTGTTTGTGGGCAAACAGATTTGGCATCTGTAAATTCTGAGATACACACAACCAGCAATACACCACAATACACCTTTTCTCCAACTTATCATCATCATCATCATCATCATCTCTCTCAATCAATGTAGATGTATGAGCAGCTGAACATCCGTGTGGTGTTGGTGGGGCTGGAGATCTGGACGCAGGTGAACCCCTTCAGCATGGACGGTAGTGCTGGGGATGTCCTGGGCCGCTTTGTGGACTGGAGGAAGCAGAGTCTGCTGCCACGCCGTCGCCATGACAGTGCCCAGCTCATCTTGTATGTGTCTTTCTGTATTTGCACAGGCACGTGTGTGTGTGTGTGTGTGTGCGTGTGTGTGCGTGTGCGTGTGCGCGTGTGTGTGTGTGTGTGTATGTGTGTGTGAGTGTGTGTATATGTGTATGTGTGTATGCTGTATCTCTCCTTGCAAATGACTATTTATCTTTCCCTTCTCTTCCCCTGTCATCCCCTTGTGTGCCTTACCTCCCTCTCTCCTCATGTCCTGTCCTGCAGGAAGAGGGGCTTTGGGAGTACTGTAGGAATGGCCTTTATCAGTGCGGTGTGCTCCAGTAACCATGGAGGCGGCATCAATTCGGTAATGTATCAATCGTCCAAGGAACCCACAACTCTACAAAGGCAGCTACGATGCATTCGTAATGCATACAAACATAAACATAACATACTAATACAATAGTGGCCATTTTGTTGTTTATGATCAATTGTAAGACCACCCACACTCTCATGGTTATTGTTCATACTGTTTTCAGCTTGTACTGTCTTTGGGTGCACTGCACTCACCAGCCGTCTCTGCAGGTTCCTTATTTGTCATTTGTACAGTTGGTTATATGGTAAATGTACAGCCAAAGCAAACAGTGGATTTGCATGCCAGAGGTTTTGCACATCAGTGCCCTGAGACATCATCCAAAAGGGAACTGAAAAACATTATCTGTTCATAAAGAGAAGCTTCTTTTTGTAATGTCTCCCTTTCTAAAAAGTAATCCCAACATACACACTGACATTGACGTCCATTCCACATAATATTGGCTATGATATCAAAACATCAAAACACTAAAGAAATGTCTTACAGCGTAGTGAAGGACCAATATTTGTTATCAGGCACTTTTCAACTGCATCCAGCTTGTTTTAAACACATTTCTCAATATGCATTTAAAATCTAACGGCTCATGTAATTATAACTTAAAATGTACATCTAGTATAATTCATTATTTGGTGTCTGATTAGCCAATTTCGCTGGTGAAATGACACTACTGCTTCTCTCTGCAGTTCACCAACCACAAGGTGGCCATCTTCGCTTCCATTGTGGCTCATGAGTTGGGCCACAACCTGGGCATGAATCATGATGATGACCGCGGCTGTAACTGTCCTGCAAAGAACTGCATTATGGGCTCTGGCGCCACGTGAGTCTGTGTGTCTTTGTGTGCATGCATGTGATTGCTGTGAATGTGTTGCCAAAATGTATGTCTGGCATTTGTGCCAGTGGTGTGTGTGTGTGTGTGTGTGTGTGTGTGTGTGTGTGTGAGTGCATATATGAGTATATGAGTGAGTGTGTATACTGTATGAGTTTGAGTGTGTATATGAGTGTGTGTGTGTGCGTGTGAGTACGTATACAGTATGTGTGTGTGTGCATGCAGGTGTGTGTGTGTGTCTGTGTGTGTGCGTGCTTGTGTGTGTGCGTGCGTGTGTGTGTGTGTGTGTGCATGTGCCTGTGAGTGTGTATGTGTGTGAGTGTGAGTGTGTGTGTGTGTTTGTGTGTGTGTGTGTGTGCGTGTGCGCATGTGCCTGTGAGTGTGTATGTGTGTGAGTGTTAATATGAGTGTAAGTCTGTATATGACTGTGTGTGTGTGTGTGTGTGTGTGTGTGTGTGTGTGTGTGTGTGTGTGTGTGCGTGTGAGTCGTGTGTGTGTGTGTGTGTGTGTGTGTGTATGCATGTGTGTGTGTCTGTGGGTATGTGTGTGTGTGTGTGTGTGCATGTGCCTGTGAGTGTGTGTGTGTGCATGTGCCTGTGAGTGTGTGTGTGTGTGTGTGTGTGTGTGTGTGTGTGTGTGCGCGCATGTGCGCATGTGTGCATGTGTATGGTTCAGGGACAGATAAGTGGCATTTTTATCATTCCCAGAGAATAACCGTCTGCTTCTCCTCTCTGTGTCTGTCTACAGTGGGGCCACTAACTTCAGCAGCTGCAGTGCTGATGACTTTGAGAAGATGGTTCTGCGGATGGGCCGCAGCTGTCTGCTCAATGTGCCCCGGCCAGACGAGGCCTACAGCACGCCCTACTGCGGCAACAAGCTGGTGGACCAGGGCGAGGAGTGTGACTGTGGCTCCGAGCAGGTGTGTGTGTGTGTGTGTGTGGGTGGGTGAGTGGGTGGATCGGTGTGTGAGTGTGTGTATCAGTCTGTTACTCGTAGATACCTTTTTGTTTACATATATGATGGAACTTGGGGGCAGCTTAACCCTTAGAACTCTAAGCTGTTTTTAGGGCATTTTCACTACCTTTATTCATAAGGATTTATTCTGGTCATTGTAAGTGCCACACACACATATTAACATGTACTGTATCTCACCACAGCAAGCTCATAGCTCTACATGCATTTCATTTGTGTGTAGGGCAGACTGTCCTGAATCTGGCAATATAATTGCCATGTTGGAGGGATACTCTGGGGCTGAGCATTTTACAGAAATATGTGGTGTGTGATTTACGGAAATAAATGCCATTTTTTATTTAGTGATGAAAAATGACCTTTTTGCGCTCCATATCTGTGACACGAACTGATCTGACCTGATTTGACCCGAGTTTGCGTGTTAGCCTGCGTGCCTATGTGTATGCAGTCATAATAATTCTCAACTTTTTACTGCATTGCCATGAACAAAGTAAAGGCAAAAAGGTGTTTCTTTGTTGAACAAATTGGGATGCAATGTGAGCCTTGAATTGGATGCCATGCAGGAATTTGCTAGGATCTCAAAACCGGAATATGAACATGCTTTGCCATAGAGAAACACACGATAGCGTTGGATTATAAACATGCTTTGTCACAAAAACAGACAAAAACGTGGGGTAAGTCCAGCTATATTAAGTTATTATTTTGCTGTCACTTCATCTGTTTTATAACCTATTTTTGGATACTTGGTATCAAACGATAGCTCTGTGTCTCCTCTTTCATCTGACATGTGTGGCATATCTATCCGATCACGGGTCCGCAAGTAATTCAAACGAGAGTAATGGGTGTGCAGCGTTGGTTTGTGTACATGACGTTATTATTTTTCAGTCACTTCGTCTGTTTTTATAAGCCAGAAGGATTGATATACATGGTACCAATGGATAGCCCTGTGTCTCCTCTTTCATCTGATATGCTTGCCATATCTATGCGATCACGGGTTCGCGAGTAATTCAAACTCGCGAACCCGTGAGAGTGATGGGTGCGCAGCTGAACGCAGAGAAGTATAGGCTGTAAATATGATGCAATTTGATTTAATTTCAGGATTTTTTTTAAGTTTCATACTTGATCGTACAGACAAGTGCGTGGTCTCGTTGGAAAGCCCCACTTCTGCCCTGTCACGCGGTTTCATCTCACTGCGATGAACAGTTCCGGAGCAATGTAACAGAGAAGAAAGGGTGTGTTTTTTGACGCACTTTGCGTCAATCGGGATCTAAGGGTTAAAATCTCTCTCACTCACACACACGCGTACACACACATACCCACACACATACGCACACACACTCACTCTTTTTTTCTCTCTCACTCTCTCTCTCCCTATCTCTCCACTCAGGAGTGCAAGAAGGACCCCTGCTGTGAGCCCAAAACCTGTAAGCTGAAGTCCTGGGCTCAGTGTGCCTATGGGGAATGCTGCAAGAACTGTAAGGTCAGTAACCATAAGCCCCGTGTCTGACCTCTCTCCTCTCCTACCTTCTTTTATCTACCTCCTTTCTTCTTCCTTCCTTCTTTTCTCCTCTCCTCCCCTCTTCTTTTCTCCTCTCCTCCCCTCTTCTTTTCTCCTCTCCTCTTCTTTTCTCCTCCCCTCTTCTTTTCTCCTCTCCTCTTCTTTTCTCCTCTCCTCTTCTTTTCTCCTCTCCTCTTCTTTTCTCCTCTCCTCTTCTTTTCTCCTCTCCTCTTCTTTTCTCCTCTCCTCCCCTCTTCTTTTCTCCTCTCCTCTTACTGTATCTTGTCTCTATTCCACTATGTCTGTCTTTCCTCCCGTTTCAGTAACTCTGTCTCCATCTACAGTTGATTAACTTTGGGTCTCGGATGTTTCCCGGATCTTTTTGTCTATTCTTCTTTCTCTCCTTCTCTCTCTCTCTCTCTGTCTATCCATCTTCCTCCCTCTCCATCTCTCTCAGTTCCTGCCAGGTGGCTATGAGTGCCGCAGCCGGTCGGATGAGTGTGACCTTCCTGAGTACTGCGACGGCTCGTCTGCTGTCTGTCAGAGTGATGTCTTTGTGCAGAACGGGCATCTCTGCAGAAACAACCAGTCATACTGTTACAATGGCAAATGCCAGCACTATGATGGCCAATGCCAGGCCTTGTTTGGCTCCAGTGAGTCTTGTTCTATCATACTCATGTTCTCCTAAATCCTCTTTTTTATTGTCAAAGGCTATCTAGTGGAGAAAAAAAACATTGACAGTGTCCAGCCAATATAAATTGCATGAGTACCATAATCAGCATGTGTTAAGTACAACCTAATGTAGGTGTATGTGTTTAAGATATGTGTGTTTTTACAGTTTTTCTCCATTGGTTTGGCTCATTTCTTGAAACAGAAATTACATTCTCAAAACACTAAGATCATTTGGCAAAACAGTCTTACTGTTCAGCACAACACCAATGCTCACTTGCAAAAGCTCATAACTCTCCCAAAACCTTTCACTTATGCTTCAAAACTAAATCCCTTTCCCATATAAAGAGTCAGTGCCACGGAAATTGCAAAGATCCTTCTCAATTGCTTTTGCTCATTTCTTGAAACAGACCAGACGTTCTCAACACTTTTGATGCTTTTGCCAAAATAACCTGGATGGTTCACCACAGCACCATGATTCACCTGCAAAAGCTCATATCTCTCCCAAAACAGTTCAGTCATGTGTCAAAACTAAATTTCTTTCTCATATAAATAGTCAGTGCCCCCAAAATGCATTGTCCCTTTGGCATTGTGTAAGCACTGCAAGTCAAAATGTTTAGATGTTTTGTCACCATTGAAATATCCCTCATGTCCATCTCTCAGTCTTAGCCCAGTCCTTCATTGACAATGGTTACTGTACTCGTTTCTTGTCTAGCTAACAGAATATAATTGTGTATAAAACGGAAAAAGAACAAAAAATATGATTTTTCTGTAAGAGTAGAGAAATGAGAAGCTGCTTTTTTGATGTGCACAAGTGATACTATGATGTGAAGATTGAACAGGTAGTTTTGAATTTCAATTCTGATCTGAGAAATGTTAGCCTGGCGGGCCATCCTATATCATTGAAATGTATAGTCTGGAATCGAACCATTCACCTCGCTTAATCCAAGGGGCGGGCAGAGAATTGTCTTTCAAACTGCCTAGGCATGCAATAGGCCAGCGCTACGACCATATCCGTATCCGGTCGGCAAAACGGCAAATACATCCTTCTTCGAAAGGAATGATTTAAGTGCATTGTGTTGCTCTACTTTCAAAGCACAAGTCCAACTCCTCCAAAGTTGACGCCAACGCCGATTCAAACAACCGCTCTTAGTTCGCCATAGCCACCTTCCTTGTTGTTCACCGTCGCAGGACTGTCGTTATCCTGTTAAGCCCGCCTTAAGACTCTAACAAAATAGAGCGCTGTGATTGGATGAGGTCCACGGCGTCAGCCAATAGAAATTCCTATGGTTTGATACTAGACGTACAGGCTGAGCAAATTAATTTGCCGCCGCTAGGGTGCGTCTAGATTTCTAGGCTAGAGAAATGTACCAAAGCAACTGAGAAAAACTGTAAAAAGAAAATGTAGTGCAATATATTGCAATATAAACACATAAACAAAAAACAAGTACAATTATATGTTTTACATTAATACACAGGATTAGATGTTAAAATCCCTTGTGCCAAAATCCAAGGTAAAAACTCATTCAGAAGCCCCTACTCAAATTAACTTTAAAAAGCACGCTACCCAAAAATCTGCCAACAAATGGTCACAAACACAAGACAAATAGCCCATCCAACAGCAGTATATAGTATGCGGCATGTCATTGGGGTTATCAAGTAGGCACCCTCAAGTTAAGGCCCACGACACCTCATGAAGACTTAACAGTGAAACCAGCGTCCTGGAGACACTCCCCTCCATGCTGCCACCATATTACCACATTGAAATATCCAATACCCAAAATACTCTTAACCAGCCTGGTCTAGGTTGGCTAGGTTGGTCCGTCCCGTTGATGTGGACTGAACCATAACCATAAAAACCCTAGCCAACCACCATCAACCTAGGCACAGCCCATCACAAACACAAAACAAATTAGCCAGTTAACTTAGCCAGGTAGCTTAGGGCCCATCACAAACACAAAACAAATTATCCAGTTAGCTTACCTTAGCTTGCGCCCCAGGAAGGGTAACTTCTCCTTACCCACAACCATTCGCTTGCTCGTTCTGCTGCCAAGGACATGTTACTAACCACCTGCCTTAGACTTCGACCACAAATGCCTAATTAGACAGCAAGCCAATAGCAGATCTGGCCACAAACCCTCGTGCACCGATTTCAATAGGCCTTAATCGTGCACTCCAACCTCGCCTGGCTGCCTCCTCTGCTATTTCAGTGTATTTCGCTCTCTTCAGCTCATTGGCCTCTTCCACTCTGTCTTCCGAAGGAACCCATATGTAGCCTACAGTGCTGTAAAAAAAAAGAAATATATATATATATATATATATATATATATGGTATTCATGGTATTATGTTCTTGACTAATTTTGACAATTGAACAGACTATTGTGCATGTGATGACCAACAATCAGTAGACCAACAAGATCTATTCACTTGGAAATTGTGCTATATGGAGGCTACCTGTACTTAATCATTTGCAAACGTCTTTTGCAATTGCAGACATTTGCAATTTGATGAAATGAATGAGAAATTCAATTCTGTTGTGAACAATTACCAAGTAGTTGGGAGGTGTGTCCGTGTTTTTTTGAGAATGTAATTTCTGTTTCAAGAAATGAGCCAAACCAATGGAGAAAACCTGTAATAAATCCCTCTGTGCAATCTGTAGCAAAGCTCAGAATGTACACTTTTCTCATAATACCTGTGGCATAACTGTAATTTGGCGCCCTCTTCTGGCAACATTGTTGTCCTTCAACATGCTTTGACCTCGCACAGTTCAGATTTGTTCATATGTCCCTGTACCCTTTGTGTGCTTTCACAGAGGCAAAGTCAGCGCCTGATGAATGCTTTGAGATGGTCAACTCCAAAGGTGACCGCTTCGGAAACTGTGGCTACCACTCCAACAGTTACAGGAAATGTGAGACCAGGTCAGGATATAGCGCTGAAACTATGCAAGCTCACACTCCTATATAAATGTGCAAAGCCCAATGGGCAGATGTGTGACTTTGTGTCATTGTTTTACTATATCTCAATATATATATCTATATATCTCAATAAAATAGTTGCACAAAACAGCACAGCGTATTATTGCTGGTATGTGTGTATATACTTGAAATTGCAAGCATTTTGGATATATACGTAATATGTACTTCGAGGTGTGATTTAATTATATTCACTGTATATTGGTATCTTCTTAAATGTAATTTCCCAACTATTAACCGTGGCTTATACATTGATTTTACAACATTTCTTCCGCTTTGAGGTTAATACACGGGGGCAGTTAATATGATTTTGTTTCTTTTAAATTGCATAAAACACTGTCCTGCGACTTATACACAATGCGGCTAATACACAGGAAATTACTGTATCACTATATTGAAAGTTAGTTCTGTATGCATGTGTATGCATTCACATACAGATAGTGATAATATGTGTTGGTATGACTCATGTGTGTGTATGTTCCCCTGTAGGAATGCCAAGTGTGGGAAGCTGCAGTGTGAGAATGTGGACTCGGGCACCATATTTGGCATCAACCCCGCCATCATCCAAACAACCATCCAACGCACCAAGTCCAAGTGCTGGGGGGTGGACTTCTCGCTAGGGCCAGACGTGCCTGACCCGGGCGTGGTGAGCGAGGGCACCAAGTGTGGGGAGAACAAGGTGAGGTGGCATCGCCATGCCGATGTGAAGAACACCAGACGCACACCACACACACCAACACTTGACAAGAAACAACAGATTTTTATACGTCACTTATAGTATATCTTGTGTTTTAGAAATGTTTGAGAGAGAGAGATTTTGTATATTTAGAATGAAGTTACAGTCACTGTAAAAGACTAAAGACTATATGTATATTAATGGTAATTTTGATACCATAGATTTAATAGAGACCCAGTCAGACCAATAGTATGAAAAATCAGGAACAGAGTTTATTTACAATGATGTGCATCAAGGGAGAGACAGCATGACTTCACCTAAAGATCCATCAGCTGCTGATCCATCAGACCCTGATTAGTGGCAGCCTGGCAATCTGGAGCAGATAGCTACTGACGCAGCCATGCAGAACAGTGAAACACTGCAAAGTCATAATATTCTGGCTTATCTCTAAATACAGTCACACACAGATATACACAGGGACAGTACAGATATCATACAGTCATGACATAGAATCATACTTTTAGTATCAAAGTGACCCACTAATGAGAAATGCAGACCATTAAACCACATATTGGAATATTGGACATAATGCAGAACATTAAACCATATATTGGAATATTGGACATAATGTTCTATTCCACTTTCTCTCAATATGCACACATCAGCATTTGCACATGTGTCTCCGATGATGCAATGTGATCATTTTACATGTGCTTTTGTCCTCAGGTGTGCTTGAATTTTGAGTGCAGACACTCGTCAGAGCTTAACTATGATTGTGACATGAAGAATAAATGTAACGGCCATGGGGTAAGCTTTTCAGCTGTTTACGTTCCTCTGTCTCCTTATGTCTCGGTGTTTCAGGAGAATCACAACTTGGTTCAATTGTCAAAGCATTTAGAGTGTGTATGTTTGTGTGTGTGTCTCTGTATGTGTGTGTGTGTGTGTGTGTGTGTGTGTGTGTGTTACAGGTCTGTAACAACAATAAAAACTGCCACTGTGATTACGGATGGGCTCCCCCTTTCTGTAAGGAGGAGGGTTATGGAGGGAGCATTGACAGCGGTCCCACATGGAACGGTATGATAGAGCAGCCTGAGCCAATGAAACACCATGGAGCAGTATGATAGAGCAGCCTGAGCCAATGAAACACCATGGAGCAGTATGATAGAGCAGCCTGAGCCAATGAAACACCATGGAATGGTATGATAGAACAGCCTTAGGCCAATGAAACACCATGGAACAGTATGATAGAACAGTCTGAGCCAATAAAACACCATGTGTCGTTGATGCACCTAATGTGTGGAACGTCCATTTCACATAAGCCAAACCACATTTATTCTACTGAAGAACATATGAAATATGAATAGTATATGGTATGAAAGGTGAACACGTTTCAGCCCCAAAACCTTAACAGCAGCTGCTCCTATGCTTGTTCAGACAGTAGACGTTAGGACAGATATCCCACTCCTTCGCTCCTCTCACTTCCTCTCTCCCTGTCTCCCTCTTTCTCTCTGCTTGTCTTCAGATAAGGACACATCCACCAGGGACGGTCTGCTGGTCTTCTTTTTCCTGGTCCTCCCTCTGCTCCTGCTGGGTCTGTATGTGTTCTTCAGACGGAACGAGCTGCGACGGCGCTTCACCAGGAGGAATCGTTCACGGGGCTACGAGTGAGTACAGGAAGTGAAGTCACCAGTTCAGAGATAGAGCAAGGGCTGAGGTCACAACATGAATATTCCAGATATGCCCAAACATATAACAGGTGTAACCAAATATATAAAATAATGGAGGTTAGAAGTTTGAGTTTCTGCTGCGCAAATTATTACATACATTTCATTAAGAGCAAGCACATCACATAGCCTATGTGGAAATATCACATAAACCCAGTAAGCCCAGTTAAAATCTGTGCTAAATCTACTACTGTGCTAAATATATACCAAGGATCCTTAATATACATTACTAATAATACTGCTAATAAAATATTATAAAATATTATATAACTAATAAAACTGATAGTTCCGGTACTTGATTGTGATTGGCTGAATCGCGTTCGATGCCGTTGTAAAATGCAGCATAAACATACACCTTGACCGCATTTCTTTCTATATTACTGCGCTACCATAACTTGATACAAAAAGTAGCTACGTTTCGACGTTGCTTGGCAACCATTCAGATAGAGGAAATATATTTATTGGCGGAAGAATGATTATCTATGAAAAAATCGTTACATTTCTAGTTGTTGTGCCTTCACTTTATGAAACTTTGCCAGGTATTTATAGTAACAGTTTTAGAAAAGCAATAAGCCACTCGAGGCTAAGGGGGCGCTCCGCTAGTGCGTTGTGCCTAACAACGCCCCTTAGCCGTTGTAGAATCAGTGTAACCTACGGCCTCTCGGGGCTTATTGCTTAATTTGTATATATTTCTACCTCTTATTCTCTCTGTGTATTGAACAGGGCTGAACCGGTGCCTCAGGACAACAGCCGTGTCCCACCCTCCCAGAGAGAAAATCCCAATATCGTTAAAAATGGAGTAAGTTACACATGCACCTCTATATACAGTACATAAACACTCACACACACACACGCATACTGAAATAGTTAAGCACTGTTACGACCCTTCTACAAGGTAGTGGTAGTGCAGGCAAAGTTAGGGAGTGGGGAAATATTTGAGAGGGCTTACCCCGTATGCATGCCTCTTAGCTGTTAATAGTGTTAACAGATGGCTAAATAGTCCCTGAAATCCACACCAGATTTACATATCTGTGAATGGGAAGATATCAATACCCCAAGCTCTGGTCTGGAATCTCTGACACGGTTTGGATAGGACCAAATCCACGTACATGAACCTTTCCTTCTCTGAACTCTGCACTGTCAGTGGATAGACAGGCAGGATTGGGGCAGCCGTGGTTAGCGCTTCGGACTTGTAACCGGAGGGCACCTAACAAGGCACCTAACCCCTCACTGCTCCCCGAGCGCCGCTGTTGTTGCAGGCAGCTCACTGCGCCAGGATTAGTGGGTTCAGTGTGCTGAGTGTGTTTCACTAATTCACAGATTGGGATAAATGCAGAGACCAAATTTCCCTCACGGGATCAAAAGAGTATACTTACTTATATACTTAGACTATACAGTAGGTCATAACTCAGCTCAGAGTTCACCCAAGTCCATGTGAATTAACGGAATTAACACTGAGATTTTCACATGGAGTCTCTGACTGCATTTTACTGCGTCCTGTTTAAGGCAGGATGGTCATATCAACCACAGAGATGAAGATGGAGGTAGTCAGTGTCCAGGTCTTCCCCTTCCCACAACCTACTCAGATGAGCTGATCATTCATTTCTTTGCCAGAGTGTGGGCTAATGGACACACATTGATGCATGCATTTTCTTATATACAGTATTCAGGCAAACTAATACAAATACACTCACACTTTGTCAAGCTAATATCCAGACAAGTATCAAAGAAATGATAATCTAAAGCTCACTCTTTTCAAATTTAGCCAAATCTCCTTTTGCAACCATTGTGTTCGAAACCATGTATGCACTTGTGTGTTAACTTGCCTATACAGTAATCCCATGCTAACTGTCTTCAAAGAAACTGGTGTTGGTCCGTAATCATTGACAGGACAGGACATCTCCATTGACTGGAGATCTCCCATATCTTTATATCTGATGTAACACCCTCTATGTAAGCAACTGACTAAGCTTTTCTCTTCTCTCCTGCATCTGACCAAAAGCACCAAGTTCAGTTATTACCACCAGAAGAGGTAAATGCCCTGGGCCCCTCACACTCGAAGGGGTTGTTGTGTCTTATCGTCATTACTGTTTCCCTCAGGGGCCTGCTTCTCTCCTCTACGGTCCCACATTTCTCCCTCTCCTGATCTATCCTTCCATGTCAGCTGCTCTCCTTCTCTCTCTTCACTTGCTCTGCATCCATGGGCTTTATAGCCCAACTCTGACTTAGAAATGCTGCTGAATTGTTGACCATTTAAAGGCACGCTATGCAGTTTTTTTAGCTTAATGTGCGCGTTTTTTAAGCTTAATTTACCTTAATTTAACAGCTTCAGAGTCATTGGAATGGTTATATGACTTTTTTCGGGTTGAATGGTGGCCGTCTCGCTTCACCCTTGCAACTGTGGGCCGGCGGGCCGACGGCCTCAGTGTCAGGAAGTATAAAGAGTGTAACAAATTGCTTTACTGCATTCAAATACACATACACGCCAGGCACCGGCTAGAAAAAGGTAGCGATGGAGTTTCTCAGACACTCGTCATGACAGAGCCAGCGAAAAAGAAGCAAAAACCGAGAAAACAGTAAGGAATATGCCAATACTGCATAGTTTACCTTTAATACCTCTCTGAGCATCGCAGTGGTGAGAAACCCACCAACTGAATTGAAGTCCTGGCTGAATTCTTAACTTAAAGATCAACATGTTGTTTTTACAAATCCTTTTACACCTCAGTCGCAATACATTTTATTGTGCATGTGAAGAGAGATTACATAAAATGCGGATCTGGTTGTTCTCAGAATAACTTCATTGGTATTTCTCCCAAAAGCATGCTATTCACCATTGCATGGTACGAGAGATGTGGTTTTGATTGAAGGGCTTTTATAGTTGTGGTGGCAGGAGCATGCTAGTCGTATTTCCTTTACTCCCTTTATAAGTGGTGGTGGGCAAAACTCTTCTTACATACTGTACCTTCTCAATGGAAAACTCTTCATTTATAATATATATTTTCATTATTATACAATTGTCTCAGTGTTATCTGCCAGTATGTTTTAGCAGATCGTCTTTGATCGAATTTGTTGGAGTAACATTACAGTAGGCAAGATATGATTTATGTTGCACCAACCAATCAGTGCTATAAAAGAGAGCATTCAAGAAGACCCATAGTGCTCGTCTGTGCCTCAGTGACAGAAATCACTGTTATTGAGAAACTAAGGTCCAAGCTTTAACTTTTAAATGGAATTGAACTGCTAAGGTTTGGGTTTTCTGGTGTGTGTGTTACAGGTTGTTCAGACAAATAGGACCACCTCTGGACCATCTTATGCCACGAGACCACCTCGGCCACCTGTCAAGTATGTTCACTGCTCAGAACTGCCTAGCAGCCTTAGATCAACTGTGCTGATACAGCTGTTAATACCTTGGTTTGCCTGTGTCTTGTGTAATATACATGAAGTACATCTGTCTAGACTGTAGTGTATGGAATATTTTGAACAGTTTTTCAGCATAATTCATGACTAATATGTTTACCATGACCTGTGCTCTTGTTGTCTTTCTTTGTTCAGGCCCGCTCCTGCTGCAACATATCTAGTGCCTCAGAGACCCCCTCCTCCACCTCCTGTATAGCCCACACACTGCAGAGGTCAAAGTGCGCCGTGGGACGTGTGGTGGCCAAGGACACTTGAGGGAGAAGGGGAATTGCCTTTCTGCAACACTCCCCCCTCCTCTCATAGTTCCATACTGACCTTCCAGCATGGTCTTACTGCTTCAGGGCACCAGTCAGCTGTCCAACAGAATCACAACGCTGTCACTTTAACCAGTAAAAACCTCCTGAAATACGACTCAAGAGTGCAGGGTCAGGCATCACAAACTCTCGTCCAATGAGCTGGCTCCTGCCTGGATAGACTCCATGGTGTCTACAGCAACATGCAGATTGTTTTTTTTTTTCCTATTGTTTTGATTATTATGGGCTACACAGGACCACTACTACCAATTGCACTTCACAGGCTCTGTTCTTGATACACTGCAATAGGAATGTACAGAGAAAAAAAAACACGAGCCACGATGAATCAGTGTGGCCTGTTGACATTGAATTTTCTCTTTTTTTGTTGTTGTGATGAGCACTGCTTTTTTAAAGAGTCCTCTATCCTTTTGTGGAATGTAAATCGAGCACCTGCTTTGGACTGCAGGCTTATTGTTCCAGGTTAAAGGTTATGCCGCAAGCTGACCATATTCTGCCCCGTTTGCATATTCGATGTGTTTTTCTTTTGTACTGATAACTCACAATGCTCTCATTCAAATCCCATTTAGAAAAGATCAAAAGTGTGAGATGTCACTTGAATTGACTGTTTTACAACTCACATAGTCTCTCACAAATAGATATACAGCATAGTACACGACATGTATCCCTACAGTATACAGCATGCATTCTGTCTCTCTCTTTCTCTCCTTTTCAGACTGCCCAAATAAGGTAGAACCTCAGAGATCTAGGCCTCTCAGACAGCCTCAACTATGCACACCTCAGTTAGCAAATCAGTTTTTAAGAGGAACTAACCCACGCAGGGTCTGTGCTACTGTAAACCAGTGTATCTACAAAACAATCATGCAAACAAACCTACAGTAATGGTTTTAATGCTGTGATTAAACATATTACACATTTGTATGATCATTTGTGTTTAGGCGAGGACAAAATAGGATAGTAGGGTGACGGCATGTGCTACTTGTGCCTGGTATAAATGGTGGTTTATTGCTGATAAGAACTTGTGTTTTACGTTAGTGTGCTTCTCACTCTAGCCTTCGCCCATGCAGAGTGTTGAAGGTGAACAGCTAAAAGCTCTGTTCAGATGCACACCTGAACCACCCCTAGCTGTGTAGAGAGATCAGGATGGTAACTGAGTGACTTTCAATATCCTGCACAGTTGAGAGGGACATGTTGTTGGTCATGAATGATCAGGTCTCTGAGATTCTACTTTCTCTCTGATGCAGTCATCTGTACAGTGTGCAGACAACTCTGAACCATGGCCCACTCCAAAAGAGCTGTTCAGAGACTTGTGGAATTCATATATTATGCTACTCGCAGTCAGAATGACAGTAATCAGCTGAGGATTCCTTCTCACGTTACTCTGCACATTGACTCTCTTTAGCTTAATTTAAGTTTTATAGTTTTTTTTATACATTTTTGGTTAAACTCATTTGGTTATTATGGGTTTTATAATCAAGAAAGGTTTCACACTTGGACTCATATGTAATTCGCTAATTTGGTTCTTTTGTTCTGTAAGGGCTGTGCAACTGTACGTGTTGAACATCTGCAAAAAAGAAATGTTGGTGAATATGAGGAATGAGCTTTTATGAATCAGATGGATTGAATTGTTCTTCCTTAGACATAACACTGGTCACAATCACACACTCCCACCCCCTTAATACAGATTAGTGTTTTATGATTCTTTCACATTTCCTTTCAATCTTATGCAGTTCCACAAATATAAATGCAAACACACACACACACATTTTTCACTGCAATACTGAATTTCTGTAGATGTCAAATACCCATGGTGCATCAGGAGGTACAGCTGAGTGCCATGCAGTATTGAAATGAATATATGATAAATAAATTAATAAATATTATACTGTATTTGCAAAGGAATATCATGTATATGTGACTGATATTCTTATCACCACTATTGATTGGAATAATGTACTTGTGCAGTATATATTATCAAAGACAGTATAGTGGAGGAATTTATTAACTGATGTTGGTAGGCCTGATTGCACTGCATACTCAACTCCAGCAGGCCCCTTTTCTGTGTCTGATTGTGGTGTTGTAGTGACTGCCATGACCTCTCTCAAGAGGCTGACTAGTTACTGGTACAGTAATGATGGTTGGTTTTGTTACTGCATATGAAAATAAAATAAAAAATCACTGGTATGTTTTTACATTCTGTTACAAATGTTTTCTTGTTCACTCTGTCACAAGTATTTTCTTGTTAAAGATGATGGATGGGTGTCATGGCACATTTATCAGGTGCATATCAATCAAATTCAGAGTTTTATTACATGTCATTAATTTAGGGCATTATTATAGTCATGGTCGAGGCTATACAGTATACTGTTCAGGTATTCACTTGAAGCTAAATGTCTAGCTTCATAAAAACAGTCTCATTGTAAGTGATTTAGTGATAGCAGTAACCTCCATTTGCTCTGAAGTCACCTCAAGTGTTATTTTCATTTAAAATAATATAGCCTACCCTGGCTGCCTGTTGCTGTTTCGTTCACTGGTTAGTTTACACAGTATGTGCTGTGGTTTGGTAGATGAATGATGAGCTAGCCTAATGGTTTATAGTTGGAGCATGTCACAGTGCCAGAAGGGGGAGCCTGCCTGGCTGCTGCTTCATTAAACCCCCTCTGACTGATGTTCAGCACCACGGACAGCACTCTGGCCACTCCATCTCTACAGAATAAATCTAAACACATAGGCATACAGACACAGACACATGGTGAATATCAATAGTATGAAAAATCACTAACAGAGTTTTATTTACAATATGGAAGAACTCCCATTTATTACACATGCACTCAAGATGAAAAAAATAATGATACAAGAAAGGCCATCCCTGTCTCTCATCCTTTTATCACCTTTTTTTATTTAAAAATTAAAAAAAAAAAAACTGATGGTGAAACAGTTGCGTAAGCATATGGGTAACTTCTGTCTTCCCTGTCTATGAATATCTTTGCTAGAGAATATCCACAACCATCTTCGTCTGTGTGGCCATACAATATTTATATTCACACATTTATTATATTCAAGATTATTTTATTTGAAAAATATTTGTATACATATAAAAAGATTCTTACTCACCCAGCCGACTCGATAAGATATGAACTTGTTCTGTGGTGCTCATGTTCTGCTGGGCTTTGTGGAACTGTCTTTGCTGGGAGTCCAGCCACTCTAAAATGTAACGTTACAGGAGATAACTTAAAGAATGCAAGGGTGTAAATGAAGTCAGCTGCATACATTTACAATCCCTGTTACTGTGTGAGAAATTTCCTCGTAGATAGCACCCTTATGAAAATTTTTATTTTTTAATTTACAATTTGTTTAGGCCCTAAATGGAAAAATGTCCCAAACACCTGATGATCTTATGAGGTAGGCTAGTAGGCTAGCCTAAGTAACGAGGCTACTCACTCAGGTTCAATGATGTCCAGTAGACATCATCCATGGACATCTTTTCCTCTTCCTACCTATTCTGTAACGTTAGGCTACTTGCTAGATGTGACTGGGTATATCCAGTTGAGCCAGTGAACAGGATTATTATCAAATTATCAAGGTAAGCAAACAGGATGACAAAATATAGCCTACAGACGTAAATTGGCCAAGATTTCACCAGAGAAAGCAACTGTGGCACTAACTGAAGCAAAGATTCTAGAGCGCTCCGCTCTAAAATATTTCGCCAAATAATAACAAATGACTACTTACCATGGTGACCGTGAGACTTCGCTAAGCCACGTCCTTTCTGCACATTTAATTAATAAATAGTCCTACCTTTACACTATCTCAGTCCTTGAACATCCCATGAACATTGCACTCTCATTCATCGATCTGCTGTCTGAGCACACCTAGGCCTAGGAGGTACGCACATGCATATGCCACGCGGAGCAGCTCCCGTTCCATTTTTTCCACAGATGCTTCAGGGGTCATCTTATGTAGCCTAGGCCAGAGGTCCCCAACCTTTTTTGTACCATGGACCGGTTTAATTACCAATTTTTTTTCACGGACCGGCGGGGGGGGGGGGGGGGGGGGGGTGCGTTTGGGGGTTCCATGTTCCATATGTTGTGCATGCATTACTTGAAAAGAACGAGCTCCAGTTATGTATGAACAGTGAAGGTAACAAACTCTTAACAATGTGAAAAACGTGAACTTGAAGTGAAAATTGAACAATATGAACTATGAACTATGAAAATTGAACAACTTGAAGCTACATCTATCAAGTGTGAACATATGCTTAACAAAATATGGGAACAAAACATGGGAACTAAACGTGCATTACGAATAATTAGTGGGAGCCCTGTGCTTGTTTCCCTGCAACAAGAAGGTTTCATCTGGGGGTGATGGAAGACAGTGACACCCTCAGTGTGACCCTCAGGGCCCTCGGAAGTCTACCAATGAAGTGTGGAGATACATTGAGCCTCGTAAATGGGTGTAAAACAGTGATTTATTTGCATGGCTAGCCCGATGCCGAAGCACCACTATTGAAAAAGCTGTTGGTAGCATCGGCTAACTAGCGCCAGATTTTGGAGTGCAGGGGACAAGCCGAGATGGGCTATGAGACATACGTTCACACTCGGTATCATGTTTCAATACACTTTAGGTCAATATCACACCGGAATTCTCCTTTAAGCAACCCGAATATGTCACACAGGTAAGCGAGTTTTGACACCCAGTCCTCATCACTAAAATGTGCAGCTAACGGTGACTTTTTTTCTGTAAGAAATCTCTGTAGCGGCTCTCGCAACTCAAACACTCTGGCCAGTTACCTGCCCCTTGACAGCCATCTGACCTCTGTGTGCAAGAGAAGGCGTTTGTGCTCTGCATCCATTTCTTCACAGAGCTGCTCAAATAAGCGAGAGTTGAGTGCGTGTGCTTTAATGTTGTTGATCATTTTAACTACATCATTTAATACCCCATTCAACTCGGGCGACAGTTTTCGGCTAGCCAGCATTTCCCTATGAATGATACAGTGTGTGGGCTCGCAGACAGGGGCAACCTCTCTAACCCTTGCAGTGAAACCGGACAGCCGTCCGGTCATGGCTGCAGCCCCATCAGTGCATACGCCAATACAAAAAGACCAGTCTAATTTTCCAGACACATAACCATCCAAAGCCCGGAACAGTTCTGCAGCTGTGGTGTTCGTTGGAAGTGACAGCACACACAACAAATCCTCCTGAACATCCTCCTCAAATATGTACCGGACAAACACCAGCAGCATTGCCTTATTTTCAACATCAGTTGACTCATCAACTTGGATAGCGTACCACGGTGACCCATTCACCCTCTCTAACAACTGTGCCTCAATATCCTCTGATATATCATCAATTCGTCTATGGACAGTGCTTGCAGAAAGCGGTACCTGAGCAATTATTAGCTGCAGCCTCCCCAAGGAATTTATTGCACATGTCTTTAGCAGCAGGCAGAATTAACTCTTCCCCAATAGTAAACGGCTTCTTAGCTTTAGCAATCCGACTAGCCACTAAGTATGAGGCTTTTAGCGCAGCCACGTTCACCGATGTGGTTGCTTTAAGCACTAGTTTTTGTCCTTCTTGCTCGCGTTTCTTACGCTCAAAGAACTCAAGGGGTTTGTCTTTCAGTGTAGGATGCTTGGACTCTAGATGTCGAATTAGCTTTGATGGTTTCATTGCTTCGTTTGACAACTTATCGCCACATACCACACATAAAGGACTTGGTGCATGCGAGTCACCGGTCTCTGCGAAACCATATTTTAAATATGACTCGTCATATTTCCTATTGAATGACCCCTTCTTTTTCTTTGAGGTATCTGGCTCACTACCATCATCAGTGGGTCTTTTTCCCCACTACCCCTTCCAAAGAAATGCTCTAAAGATTGTTGTTTTTTGTTGCTCATTCTAGCAGTTTAGCTAACTTCGTGTGACACTACCGTTCGCGAAGAACTGATCAAGTGAAGTGAGCTGACGCAGCGCTGAAGGGAATATATAGTGTTGAAGGCGGGACAGACAGACGTAAGAAAATAGACCTTGCGAAATGCAAACATGCGTGCAATCAAACAACTGCATATAGGCCTATGCCATGTAAAAACGTGACATTATTGTGAATTAAATTGAGTTTATTTGGTTTGCATTTTTTTTTATTTATTTTTTTTAACTCATGTCAGGCCGCGGCCCGGTGGTTGGGGACCGCTGGTCTAGAGTATACACACAACGTTGGTCGGTAAAGGTTTCCTTTAGTTCCTGCAGTTTCTCACAAATATATGGTACTTCTTCCAGTTCATACACAATGGCCTCCACGGCACCCCAGATTTGTTGGGGGTGTGTAGGAATGTTGTATGCCTCAAAAACATGTGTAAAGACTTGTAGCAGCTCCGGCTTGAAAATTTTCTGTTTTATCTCCTCAATGTGTGTCTGGTAGTAATAGGCATCCAGTTCATAGAGACAGGAATGCTGGCGCTGGCTCGGGTGGTCCACTTCACTAGCCTGGGAAAAACCCAGACGTACTTCCGGCAAATTCGAGATTCGCTGAGAAGGGTCTGGTTTTAACCGGGCTACCACTTCACAGCCGAAACAAGAACCCCCGCAACATCTCAGTGATGGTGTGCTGCAGAATAGTGTACACACAGGTCTTTAGCAGTTTAAAGGGACACCAGGCAACGTTTTCGTGTTAATTAATCATCTTCGTAAGTCGGTATATGGTTAAATGACTCATTACGGGGCGAATGAAGGCTCTCTCGCCCGCCCTACTGCCCGTAGGAAGAATATCCCACTTGCAAGTTCGGTTTATCCTACCCGCCGACCGAAGCAGGATCAGTTTACAGCACAGAGGCAGGCTAACGAACGCTAGAGATTGTTGCAAACGTGTGTATAATGGCAGAGCCGGCGAAGAAGCAGCGAAAACCCTTGACGGAAGACGCAAAGAAAAGGAAAAGAGCTTAAGACCGAGCGAGGGGGAGTTTTGTAGAGAAAAAGCATCAGGCTTGCCTGGTGTCCCTTTAAAAGGCAATGTTGATGAACATCCAATCAGGCCTTCTTCTGCACCTTCAGAGGATCCATAACTATCTGTAGGTGACATAGATGTTACTGATCCAGCAATTTTAACTTCTTCCTCGCACGACATGGTCAATTTTTCCTGTTTTACACATAAATCATAAAGCCATGCACACTCTCTCATTTCAACTTCAATCACTAGTGACATGAGTTATATGTCTGCCAGATTGTCTCTGGGTTCCCTTTCGGTCGATTCACTCGGTACAAAACAGATACTATGGGATATCACGCCCTCGCGTGGTCTGGCTGACGACACCTCTATTTACGCCTGAAAGGCAAGACGCGTGGTGACGTGGGAGGCTCCGCCCTCACGGTATATAACCCCAGTCACCACCGTCGCTCCCCAGTTCAAGCTCTCTTCACCTCACTTGGACGCCTCTATAGTGACACCGCCTGTGCCTGTCTAGCTTGCTAGCTGGTTACTAAATGTGTATAACCAGTCCCTCCAGGATTTCGCGAGGATTTTTTGAGATTGTTGCGATCTAAAATGCCTGATTTCGCGACAACTTCTCTTAAAAATTGCGATGGAAGTTGCTGTGTTTTTAGCTGTTTGTTGCGAAGAAATTGCGAGAGGAAGTGAAATTATTATTATTTTTTAATTGAGAGTAATTAAGGTTAGTGTGAAAAATGGGCCTTGCAACCCACGTCCACACAGGATGGTGGCGACAAGGACACACTGAGGTTGGGCGGTGATGGGGTGAAGACACAGCAAACAGCAGAGGATTGTGGTGAAAAGTGCAGATTTATTTACAGTGCTATAAAAAACATGTTCCGGCACAATGCCAACAAAAAATACTTTTCCAAAAAATAAACAAAAAATCAACCAACCGGTTTCTCAATTCAAGCTCAATTCAAGCACAAGTCGCAAATTCACCAATACTCTGTATCCAACCTCTCAGCAAGCTGATACTCTCCAGGCTCCCACACTGAGAGCAAAAATCCCTCGCTTTAAATAAAGCCATCCATCACCTCTAATTGGTAGATACCAATATAACAGGGTCATTTCCTCTATACAAGGATAATCATCCCTTATGCATAGATCACAATTATACATGGAGCATAATTCTACATAGTTTCCATATTATACAATAATAACATTATACTAATTGCGAGGTTCGAATCGTGCATGTGTCTCGCCATGAGCTCACGAACTCCAACTTCGACCTCACCACCACAAGTGAGACCCTGTCCCCAGGGTTGCGGTTTTTCTCTTCATGAGAAAGACTACCATGAAGCCTGTCCGGTCTGCTTGGGAATAGTCCATGCCTGTAGAGCTTTGACGCATCCTGATGCCTGTGCGTTTTGCCGCCAGCTCAGACGTGCCACACTCGAACGGCGTGTGAAATTTGTCGAGAAGATTCTAGGACAGGCTACTGCCGCGCAGGACCCACTCCTCTCCCAGGCTGCTGAGCGCGGTCCTGAAGATGAGTTGGAACCTCAGGTGCTGCCGCGAGCTGGGCGGATCAGATGGAGGAGCTGAGCGAGATGGAGCTAGCTCGTTCTCCTGTCCAGCAACGCGAGCCCCCCAGGACTGACGACGATGGCTATGTCCTGGACTTGGGCCTGGACGAGCACGGTCTGTCCGATGACGAGCATTCTGATCTGCCAGGTGCCCAAGGGTCTCCTCCGGCAAACAATGAGGGCGAAGTGGATAATTCCTTTTTCGCACTGTATCGTCGCGCAGCTCGGAAGCTGGAAGTAGAGTGGCCGCCCGCCCCCCCAGCACAGAGACCTACCAGGTTCGCCGGTTTCTTCTTGCCCCAGGCTCCGACAGTGGTGCGGCAATGCCTTCCCCTCTTCCCGGATTTCATCACGGAGTTGACGTCCTCTTGGAGCAAGCCACTGTCTACACGCACTTCAGTGCCAGGATTCGCACAGTTTCTGGAGCACGCAGGAGCCGACAAGGCGGGTCTCCTCACTCCCCCGCCAATGGAGCCCTCCTTAGCTGCCTACCTAGCCCCATCTCACAACCATGGGGTTGTGGGTCCGACGTCTCTTCCCTCCAAACACTGCCGCTTCTCTTACGCGCAGCTGGAGAAGAGCTATCGGGCCCAAGCGACAACGGCACGCGCTATGTCCTCCGTATCGTTGCTGCAGACGTACCAGGCTACGAGCCCATCTCCCCTAAAGGCCTGTTTGGGCAGTCGCTGGAATCTATTCAAGCTTCCTTTGAGCTTCGAAAGAGGCAGGCAGAGGCTTTGAGGAGCGCACTGCCGCGAAGAGATGCCAGACCCAAAGGGCCACCGAGGGGCAAACCGCAAAGAGGGCCGCCTCCGCTTCGCCTTTGCCTCCGAGACAGCCGGTAGCTGCGGCGCCGCGTCAGCCAGCCTGGCCAAAACCTCCCGTGCCCGTCCCGCAGAGGGACACCGCGACGAGGAGGAGGAAGCCGAATTCGTCCTAGCGGCTTCAACCTCAGAAGGGCTGTCGATTTCGGGAGACAACGCAGCCTTTCTATCAGTGCCACTGAAGAGGTGTCACGAAAATATTTCTCAGGTCCCCAGTCCAAAGAGGACTCGTTCGTCCCTCACACAGTCTCCCAAGCACTCCCACCCTCCTACATCACTTATGTTCCCAACCCAATGTTTGGGGCGAAATAAAGATGTGTGTGTCTGTTTGTGCAACACTGCCTCGAATAAAAGATGCAGTTGTGTTTGTTCAAGCAAATCAAAACGAAAGCGAACCGATCAGTGTTTGCTCCCCTCTCTGTTCACAAGAGGGCAGGAGTGCCTCACAGAGTTTGCTACCTGTAGGTCGTCTTACTCGTCACTTGGCTCACTGGCGCGCATGTGCAATCTCGCCATGGGTCGAATCCACACTCTCGTTGGGCTATCGCCTACAATTCCGTCGCCGCCCCCCCTCGATTCACGTCAGTCATTCAGACAACGTTGACAGGGGAAAGTGCAGACGTAATGAGAAAGGAATTGAATTCGCTGCTGTTAAAGAAAGCGATATGTGTAGTCCCACAGGCTCAAGCACAATGTGGATGGTACAGTCGCTATTTTGTCATTCCGAAACGCAGCGGAAGTTTGCGCCCAATATTAGATCTCAGGTCGCTAAACAAGCATTTGAGGGTGTACAAATTTCGAATGTTAACAGTACGCCAACTGCTGAACTCGGTGAAGCCGGGGCAATGGTTTATATCGATAGACCTGACCGACGCATTTCAACATGTGACTGTTCACGCAGCTCACAGAAAGTTTCTCAGATTTGCGTTCCAGGGCACAGCCTACGAATACCTAGTACTCCCGTATGGGCTAGCCCTCTTGCCCAGAGTCTTCACGAAAGTGCTAGAAGCAGCCCTCGCCCATTTACGGGCTCAAGGCATACAAATTCTAGCCTATCTAGATGATATGGCCATAGTTGCTCATTCGGAACAGCTGGCAGCCACACATACAGCCATGGTGCTGTCACACATTCAGACTTTGGGGTTTTCAGTGAATTACGAGAAGATTTCTCTGACTCCTCGCCAGAAAAAAGAATTCCTGAGTCTCGAGATATGCTCACTGTCAGGCCGGGCGTTTCTAGCTGCCCACAGAAGGGAGGCCTTCCGCGAGTGCTTGGCTCAGTTTCGATTGGGACACAGAATTCGTTTTCAAACGTTTCTCAGACTCTTGGGCTTAATGGCCTCAATGATAGCAGTCATCCCCCTAGGATCGTTACACATGAGAGCGTTTCAGCGGTGGGTGTTGTCCCACCGTCTGAATACGTCACGTCATCTGCACAAGAGATTGACTGTGGATGCATTGTGTCAGACAGCACTAGCGCCGTGGACACAGCAGCAATTACTGCACCAGGGGGCGCCAATCGGCAGAATTCTTTTCCGCAAGGTGATCACCACAGATGCTTCCCTCAGGGGATGGGGAGCTATATGGGAGGACAAGACAGTGTGGGGGGAGTGGTCTCTGAGTCAGAGCAGACTCCATATCAATCACCTGGAACTGTTGACAGTGCTTTTGGCCCTCAAACATTTCCTCCCAGCCCTGCAGGGCCATCATGTTTTGGTCAGAACAGACAACTCAACAGTGGTGTCCTACATGAACAGACAGGGGGGAACACATTCACTCCCACTGCTGGAGCTCTCCCGGTCTCTTCTCTTGTGGAGCCAAGAGCACCTGCTGTGGGCGACTCACGTCCCGGGTTCTCTCAACCAGGGGGCCGATCTTCTGTCCAGAGGAGGCCCGCTTGGGAGAGAGTGGCGGTTACACCCCAAAGTAGTGTCACAGATCTGGGATCGGTTTGGCAGGGCCGACGTCGATCTCTTCGCATCCAAACAAAACACGCATTGTCCCCTGTTCTTTTCAATGCGAGACTCCAGCGCCCCCCTCTGGGTGGACTCGCTGGCACACAGTTGGCCGACCGGCCTCCTTTACGCATTTCCCCCAGTGGAGTTAATTATGCCCACCTTGGAGAGAGTGCGTTGGGACAGGTTGTCTCTGATCCTGGTGGCCCCCTGTTGGCCAGCGAAGCCATGGCATGCGGACATAATCAGCCTCATGGTAGAGGAGCCATGGCCCCTCCCGCTTTGCCGAGACCTCCTGTCACAGGCTGGGGGGGAGATACTTCATCCCCGACCAGAGCTGTGGCGCCTACAGGCCTACCGGCTGAGCGGTCTAGTCTAGTGGCCAGGGGCTTGCCCACTGATGTCATTGCCACTATGTAGAGCGCAAGAGCTTCCTCCACAAGAAATTTATATTCTTACTAGGGCTGTCAAAATAACTGATTAATTTTGATTAATTAATTTGAGAAAAAATAACGGATTAAAAAAATTAGTGCAGATTAATCGATTCCGTATGACCTTTGACCCCGAGCCGTTCTAGTCAGTAAAAATTAGACTGTAAAATGAAGGAGAGAGAAGAAAATGTGCTGCCTGGATCATTGATTGGAACATTTACTTTTAAAAAACGGCCTGATGGTGTTGATAAAAAATAAAGTGTTGAAAATAAAGTCCTCTGCAATGTCTGCAGCAAGGAATTTGCATATCACCGGAGTTCATCAACTCTATAGTCACACATCAATGCAAAGAAATAAGTGTTTGAGGGGAGTGTTAATTTATTTTCATTGTGTTCCCTAGGTTATATCTGTGGCCTGAAATGCCTTGTATGTGAAAAAAAAACTTCTTCCCGAAGCACTTTTGAATTTATTTCCTCAGCATATTAGGTCATATCATAGATTATTATGGCAATTATTTGAACAGTGAAAATAATAATAAAAGAGTTTTTGAACTTTAATGTCACTAATGCTGATTAATCAATGATTAATTTGAATTTAAATATTTCAAGTACTTTCACAGCAAAAATTATATATGCGATTCATTTAGATTAATTAATCACAGAGTATGTAATTAATTAGATTAATTTTTTTAATCGATTGACAGCCCTAATTCTTACAAGTGGCGTGCGTTTGAGCACTGGTGTCATGCTAAAGGTCTGGTGCCTTTTCAGTGTTCTATTGTGGATGTATTGACATACCTGCAGGTACTTTTTGATCAAGGGCTATCCTTCTCAACTTTAAAAGTTTACCTGTCTGCAATTTCTGCTTGCCACGTTGGTTTTGAGGGCGTGTCGCCGGGGGCGCACCCGCTAGCTATCCGTTTTATGAAGGGGGTACGGCGCCTGAGACCATTCACTACCCCAACGCGGCTTATGTTCCCAAGGTTTTGCCTAGGTCATATCAGTCTATGGCGATTGAGCTATCTGCCTTTTCACCTCCTCCGTTTGCCTCTGAGGAGCAAGAAAGACTGCATTTGTTATGCCCAGTGCGGGCATTGCGTGCATACATAACTCGTACACAAGGGTTTCGGCGATGTGACCAACTCTTTGTCTGCTTTGCTAATCCAGTGCAGGGCAAGGCGCTGTTTAAACAGCGGCTCTCTCACTGGATTGTGCAGGCCATTACACTGGCGTATGACGCCAAGGGCCTGTTTCTGCCGGAGGGGTTGCGTGCACACTCAACTAGAGGTATGGCAACTTCATGGGCTGTGTTTAAGGGACTGTCTGTAGAGCAAGTTTGCTCGGCAGCGTCGTGGGCTTCCCCACATACTTTTATACGCTACTACCGCCTGGACGTTGTGGCCCCTTCAGTGGCCTCCTCAGTCCTTTCTTCTGCAGCTGGGCGTTGAGATTATCTAAGGCCTAGGCTGTGCGGGGCATGTATATAGGTCCTATAGTATCTGTGTTGTACCGAGTGAATCGACCGAAAGGGAACGTTAAGTTATGCACATACCTACTGTTCCCCGAGGGAGAGGAACGAGTTATAACACTAGGTTGCCCCGCTCAGCTTCAGTTGCTCGGTGAAGAGTGCCGGGTTGAACTGGGGAGCGACGGTGGTGACTGGGGTTATATACCGTGAGGGCGGAGCCTCCCACGTCACCACGCGTCTTGCCTTTCAGGTGTGAATAGAGGTGTCTTCAGCCAGACCACGCGAGGGCGTGATATCCCATAGTATCTGTGTTGTACCTCGTTCCTCTCCCTCAGGGAACAGTAGATATATGCATAACTTAACGGTTTGAAACTGACCAATGCACACTCACCTTCTAATCTTTGTAAACAATGGGCGGTGATTCCATGTGTGACGCCCCAGGGTCACAGGCCAGGTCAGCCCCTTGCGTCTGAAAAAGACCCATCTTGATCCCCCGGTATCCAATACTTCAGCCCATTTGAACAACCTGTCAATCTTCTTGAAAGCATTACTTAAAACATCAACCTCTTTCCATAGATATATCACTTTCAGGTCTTATGCAACTTTCCTCACAGCATTTTCTTTTCTTTGCCATTCTGTATTCACTGCTACACAGGTAAATGTAACCCACTGTGTAATAGGCCTATAAGGTGAACCTTAATTGGATATTTTTCACCTTTACATGATGTAAGTTGTGAATGTTGTAATGTGTTTAAGCAGTTGTAAAACTGTAATGGTATTCCACTGATTATTTCATCAATACTTGGGCACTACTATTTTTGTCTTCATTTTGTAAGTAGTTGCACGCTCTGATTCAGTGAGCTACATAGGGAAGGTCCCACCGGAGAAGTGAGCCAGAGCACACGTGGGAGTTTGACAGTCACGTTAATGTTGGTATTCAACTCAAGTTACTGGCCCTGATTAGTCACTTCCCAAACACCAAGCGTCTTCAGTTCCATGATGGTCAAGCAGCCCACGCCCTTTGTTTTCTTTGGTGATGAGTAAACTGTCAGCTAAGGACGCTGACTAAGCTGTACGAGAAACGTACAGAAAAAAAAACACATGAAAACATATAGGAGACGGAGGACATGGCAGGAAAGAGAATAGAGAAGTTTGTGATGGGAATCAGACCACCCTAATATGTAGGACTAAATTATGTATTTTTAATCAAAGTTTGGGAGAAGCCCTCTAGATCAGTGTTTCACAAACTTTTTCAGACCAAGGACCACTTAACCAAAAACAAAAAAACTCACAGACCACCTAGCTAAAAAAAGAGTAGACCTACTTCAACAGTATATTACACAATAGGTCTACTCACTGAATCACCTTGCTTATTGAATTTTGCACCTTGCTTAATGTTTTAGAGGATTCGATTTAAACTGGCACCGCTTACATAGGCAGTGTTGCACAACTGTTTGGGTTTACATACCAGTTGGTTCAATATTGCAAACAACTCATCTATATTATATTTTACCACATCTGCTCACGGACCACTTCGGATAGCTTGCGGACCACACTTTGAGAAACACTGCTCTAGATGACTGACAGCCATCACTCACCCCAGTTCCACTTCTAAACCCTCCTTACCTGTATCCACTTCTTTCCACCCCTGCCCCCATTCTGCATCTCACTTATAGTTCTCAGTTCATATTTACCCCCTGTCCATAGGGGGTGTCAGTAGACATCGCTCAGATGTCTCAGTTTCCACTAGGCATCCTAGGCCCACAACCATCTAAAACATTGAAAGGAAAGTCTCAGGTCATTTAGCTGTTTTATGGCCCTTTTTCGGCATTTTTCAATGCAATGGCTCTAGCATCCTTTTCCAAGAGACACTTTGGTGCTTAAAAATAACTGAATAGGTCTATACAAGGCCTAAGTATTAAATCATGCATAGGAACCATTTTGCAACTTGTGCACGCATACAGCATTTTAACCAAAGATCTTAGAGCTGAGCAAGATAGCATAATGCTCTAGAATCTTTGATTTCAACACTGAACACAGTATTCTTGTCATAATACATATATAATGATTCTTGTCATTATGATGTCACCATTAACTGTGTAATGTAGCAGAACCTTGTATGCCAACCAGCTCAGTGGAAAGGCTACAGCTACACTGCTGAGTAAAATACAATAGTTATTCAAATAGACAACAAGAATATCAGTGATATTTGGTATGTTTGACCCCATCCCATAACCATTCATTTCATGCATAGTGCCACCTAGTTAAAAAATGAAAAGCAAAAATTAGGTGTTGTAATTACAATATCTCTGGCTGACATGGACAAAATGTAAAGTGTAGGATCATTATGACACCCTCTGAATGCATGCCAAGTTTCGTGGACTTCCGTTCATGGAGGGCCATACAATAAATTAATTTATGTGTACATTCAGTGACTGTACACCAACAGTTTTCTGTGAATATCTAGAGAACCGTAGGGCCCTAGGATGACCAATTATTTGCATATGTTTGCCTCCAAGGGGCATGTTAACCCATTCCATATGCACACATGTGCATAAACAGATACACACATACATTCACAGTAATCATACCTATGACACATACACACACAGTAGACATATGTACGCATGCATGCACATGCACACACACAGGCGCACACGCAGGCACACACACAAGCTCATGCACGCACGCACGCACGCACACACACACACACACACACACGTACACGCACACATGCACACAATTCAAGAATTTCTCAGAATTATGAACAGACAAGATGGGGGTGGGGTTGTATAAAATGTATTTTACATGTGAAATCTATGAACTAATCATGTTTTTGTACTTGTTTTCTAGCAGATACCAGTGAGAATTGAGTGTGCATAATGCAATTCAGTGAGACATATGCCTTTCACCTTTTGTTTTTAGCCAGCAGCCAGACCAGCAAATACCCTGACTTTGCTGAATTACTGAAGCTAAGCAGGCTTAGTTAGTACTTGGATAAGAGATCTCCCTGGAAGAGTATGTTCCTGCTGGAAGTGGAGGAGCATATCGCTGCAGCCTGCGGGAAGGCGGGGCTTGACATCAAGCTCAGCCCACATCCAAGTCAGCCATGTTTTTTTGTATTACGTCACGCAGTTTAAAATTGCTGGCGGCGAGAGGGAGGCAGTGGCTGCATTCTACAAACCAGCAACTTACTGCAAAACACGTTTTATTGTGTAATTCAACACATAAACTGTGGATTCAAACCAGTGCAACAACTCCCAACAGCACGGACGTTTCCATAAGAACGCCGTTGTCACACTAGCTCTACTCGTTCGTCAGATAGGAACTAGCTAGCTGGCTAGCTAGCCAGCAAAGTTAACCACCCAGATGGCAAGAGGCTGGCGGCGGCCCACCGGTTTCGCTGCCGCCGGCGGACCGCTGAGTTTTTGCACATCGGTTCTACCGCGGTCCACTGGGCTAACGAGCCGCAGCTTTAACAACCTTTTCTTTTTTCATCCTTTACTTTTGAGGGCTAAATTAAATGAAATATGGCTCGTTTTCCGTTTGAACACATTGTCATCAATATTTAAAATGACCAATTTTTTGAATGTGCATAGGCTATTGTTTCATAACTGGAAATCAAATGAACGAAAATGTACACGAACCCATGACACTAAGACATACAAGACAGACAACACGGCAAATTGAAAATAAATAAATAAAATAATAATAATCATGTTAAAATTAGTCCAATTTCCAACCGGCTGAAAATGTCCAAGGGCAATGATGACCCACGTGAAACTGCACACAGCCAATGCAAGACCAACAAAGTTCTTTCACTGACCAACTCAGAGAATTTACTGGCAGTCTGGAGAGCAGAGCACCGGAAGAACAACAGCCTGAAGTCATGATGGGTGATCTTCCTGCTGATCAGCAGCTCAGTGCTTTAGCAAGGACAGTTTGTTGCTTCATGGCTCCCGATGTCGCCATCAGAGCTCCCCACATCAGCTCTCAATCCAGACTCCAGGCACCCAGCGTCAGAGGCTATATGTTAACGTTGTGGCAGCTCGCAGGTCAACCGCAGCTTGGTGGTCATGGCAGCTGCAGATCTCTCGCAGAGTAGGCCCATTGCCCTGAGCAATCTTTCCGTCCAGTTCAGACAGAGGATGTGCAGCGTCAGATGGAAGAGGGACAGCTAATCAAGGCAAGCTCATCAGCCCAGTCGAATAGAAACTAACTTTACTGCGAGTTATCAGCCAGAAAAAAGGACCAAGAATAACAAAAACTATCGAAAATAACGTAAATAAAGGGTGAAAACATTTAACTTGACAAATAAATACAAAAAATAGCAGAACATTACATAAAATTATGAACAAAGACACACACACATGCACACACACACATACACACAAATAAAAACACACACACACACTACACATGCACACACACGACACACAGAAACACGCACATAAACACACATACACACACACACACCCTCACACACATGCACCCACACATACAAACACACCTACATACACAAGCACATGCACAAAAAACACACACAAAACACATATACACAAAAACAACCACACACTCTGCACACACTCAATTACAAACACAAAAAAAGGAACAAAGCAGGAAATGAACACAATTTCACAAGCGTGACTTATTTTTGTGGAAAAAAATGTGCTGGACTGGGCGGCGGTCATATTTTGTACCGCTCTGCAGTACATCTAGTTACATAAAATAATCATCTTACAGATTATAACAAACAGGGGTACACAAAATATCAACACAAAGAGGACATAAGATCAGAACATATGCATATAGTTCTGTCAGCTTTTTGGCTGTTCAGTCCAATAATTTATACTTAATTTTTGAAAGCTGAAAAACAAGGTTTCTCTCCCCCATTTACGTTTATGAATATGCAAATTTATTGTAAAGATACCATTCTATTTAAGTCTGCATTTTCATAAAAAAAATCACATTCTTTTTTTTTTTTAAATGACATTGCATGACCACAAAGACCCATCCCCCCCCCCCCCCCCACCACCACCACCACCACCAAAAAAAAAAAAAAACCTTGAGTAAATACATTCATACAATAAATGGCAGATAATTTCAAGCGCACAACTGCAAAAGACACACAGATAGGCTATCATCTCTGTATCTGTCCAACCTAGGCCTATGTGCACATCATCCATTATGAGGTAATTGTGCATATGGTAACCCATGCAGACCTAGTGCCCACACCTCTTACTCACTTCCAGATCTCCTGTCAATGACCGTCAATGATGTCGACATTGACAGGATTAAAACTGTATAAATTCCTGGGCGTAGCGTGTATTGTGCTATGTTGTTCATTCCCGTGGCTTGCCTATATTGTGTTTGTTAAGACCGCATGTAAAGTAGTTGGCCCAATATAGAAGGAGAACTACTTACTCGAGGGTGTATTCTTATCTCTCTATCGAACGAAATATCTTATTGCCCTCTCAACAAACAAACATGGGCAGAAAATTATGTCTGTGGTGGGGTTACTACGTCGTCTTCCTCAGTGCTTTTATCGTTGAACTTGTCAACTGCAGTAGAGGTAATTTTTTGTGTTACTACAATACGAATTGGTATAGGAAAGCCAAGTGATATTCTGTGCTGTGATACTCTGACAAAACTGCAGAGGTATACGACAATATGTATGTATGTATTATTTATATATTTATTTATTTAGTCTTAATGATCTGGTAGAAGGTTGCATTTTTTTTAGAAATTGAAAGCAGAATAAAAAATTGTGGGTGTGGACCAACGACTGTGCACCTTGTACAAACATCGGTGCAACTCTAGAAACCATTTTATAGCCTAGGCCTAATATTCATGGAAATACTGTATGATAGTGTAGGCCTACATGGGACATTTTCTACAGCCTTTACCTCAGCCTTTATTGTGAGATGAAGCTATTCACAGTCACCTTTTGCTCTCATGCTATTTCCACTGCATTGTTTCTTGTCTTTCTGTCTGTAGCCCAGCAAACTTCCCACTTCTCTGCTTATGAGGTGACCGTACCAAAACAAATAGCACGACAGAGGAGAGACCTGGATAACCAAGACACAGGGGAGGTAAATTTCAAATAGTCATCTCCCAGGTGTAAATATTTCTTGATTCTACTATGAATACGAAACATAACTCCAATATAGTCTGCTGCATACATTCCTGTCCCATTCTCCCACCACAGGACAGTTTTAGTAAATTTAGTCACACTAATTTGAGTGAATGCTGTAAAAATGTAAATCTTGGCTCCATGTCTTTTTTTAACAGATGTCTTACACCATCCAAGCCCAAGGCAAGGAGCATGTCCTGGTTCTGAAGAGGAATAAGTAAGTGTTTCACATACCCACTTCACCCACCTATCATCTTGTCTATCCAGTCATGTCCATCAGTTACCTTTCAAATAGCTAAAAGACAGTATCAGCATATTGTGAAATATGAAATATTTATGCAATAACAAAAGTTGTGAAAGCTTTTCTCCGAAAGAAAATTAGAATGAGGAACAGATTGTGAAATATGCCATGATTATAACCACCCTCACACTATGACTATAAATGCAAAATTGCAAAAGGCTGACAGTAAAGTAACCCCACAAATGCACGCTACGGTGCGCAATTTAATATTATTTGTTGTGTGCCTACAAACTACAAATTACCGCTGAGTAATTAAATTAATGGTGAAGCAGCAGTATCATTACCGCCTGACATTTGCTCAGCCCAGGTTCAATTCATGAAACTGCCATTGCAATTCTCTGTCACTTTGGATAGAAGTGTCTGCTAAGCACCAGTCAACTTTAACTTTAGCTTTGAATGTTCATGTGAAAACTACAGCATCCTTGCATTTGTATGTCGTGTTTTGTCGGTGTCTTCATCTTCACATGTTCTGTTCACAGGCTCCTACTCCACAGGGATTTCACTGTTTACACATATGACACAAATGGCTCCCTTATCAGTGAAAGACCGGACATGCAGGTAAAACAAACCGACACACCACCACCATCGTGTACGTTCATGCAGACACTGCATTTTCACTCGATTGTGAGATTGTTGGTCATTTCACACTTTGACACACGGTTCTAAAAGTAACACCCTGGTCATCCATGATCCATGATCCATGACCACATCTAGATCATACATCACAAACAAACCCACATCTGTCTGAAAATGGGATCCAATACATAGCATTGTATGACACACATGGCAGGCAGCTTCCTAACATTTTACATTAATTCTTTGTGAATTATTCACCCTTCAATCCTTTGCAGAATCACTGCCACTACAGAGGCCATGTGGAGGATGTCGAGTTTTCATCTGTGTCTGTCAGCCTTTGCTCTGGACTCAAGTAAGTTCCCATTTTACACTGAAATATGGTGCTTTTGACCTTTTGTTTTGAGTTTGTGAGTGTCATAATATTGACAGTATGCTATTTTTTTAGGTCCAACTGAACTAAAAATAGTTTTAACTCAAAAATATTTCCGAGCTAATATTGGTTGTGACCTAATATTTTGAACTAGACCCAAATTGTGTGTGTGTGTGTGTGTGTCTTCCCAGTGGATTCCTGAAGATAGGGAATGCCACTCTAGGGATTGAGCCTCTGGAGGGCTCCTCTGACTTTGAGCATGTGGTGTACCGCTTGGAGGATGAGGAGCCGGAACCTCTCAACGGCAGAACCCCTCACACCCATCACCATGATGACAACGACAGTATTTCCACTGACCAAACTATCGTCCACTCTCACAGTGATATATCTGGGCACCCAGACAGGCATTTACTCAGAGTAAGTGTGAGTGTGCGTGTGTATGCTTGTATGCTGTCATTCTTTTGTACATATATGTATGAACGTGTGTGTTTTCCCCCAGAGGAGGCGAGCGGTAATGCAGCAGACTCACTACGTGGAGCTGATAATAGTAGTGGATAATACAACTGTGAGTAACGAGTACACTGACTTTTCACCCTACTACTTCCTCATTATCGTATTATGGCAAAGATCCTTGATTACTAGCTCTGCTTTAACCCTCTCTGATTATAGTGTGGGTTTTTGAACATTTTAACATAAGATTCCGTTCCGCAAGGAAGGAAATTATAAAATTCTATGTTGAATTCAGTGAACCCAGAGCCTTATCTATCTATAAGGCAAAATGTCTTTGTGTTTACAAAGGACTCCGATATAATGCATTTATAGGGGATATGATGTTAATGGGATGAAAAGGGAATATGATTTGGAATTAGAGTGAAGAGTCGATGTAAAAAAGAAAGGCACAAGTTTCCTCCACTCATCCCTCTCTCCCATGTTTCTCTTCTTATTTTCCCCCCAACAGTACATAGCACTGGAGAGTAATGTAACCCGGGTTCAAGACCATATGATACGAGTTGCAGATCGCGTAGATAGTGTAAGTAGTAAACTGAAATAAGCCTTCTATGTGTGATTATTTTAAGACAGTGACATACATGACTGTACATAAGTTTAAGACTTATTTTAATGACACCACACACATACACAAACACACATACATGCACACACACAATAGAATTGTGCAACATGTGGAGTTAGCAACTGAAATGACACAGTGCAGTTACAGTATATTGCATTCTCGGTTGCATTGCAAAAGAATGAGGAGTGCAGGTAGGTATTCACATTCAGTGACTCAGTCAGGATACAGCATTGTAATTGACGACAATTCAACTGTAGATACTGTGGTGCTGATAGTTACATGGTACTTGAGGTTCAGTGATTTGCAGTGTTCAGTACATATATAGCAGTGGGTAGATGCTATTTTTAAGCTATATGATGGGCCAGAAACATTTTCCAGCTATTTAAATAAATGATGTCCAAGTGAGAAGGTTCTGTCAGTATGTTGGCTGCTCTGCTACGGCAGGGGGAATTGAAAATGTCTGCCAGGTCTCCCTTTCGTCATAGGTCATTCTCCTCTGAGGCATTTTCCATCTTTCCACGCCATCTCCTGACCTCTCGACTTCCCACTCGCCTTCTTTTTCAGATGTATGAGCAGCTGAACATCCGTGTGGTGTTGGTGGGGCTGGAGATCTGGACGGCAGGGAACCTCATCACTGTGAATGCCAAGAATCCTGGGAGAATAGTATCAAACTTCCAGAAGTGGAGGAGGAACAATCTGCTGCCCCGACATCACCATGACAACGCTCAATTTGTTACGTATGTGTGTGTGTGTGTGTGTGTCTTGATATGAGTGTGCTTGTCTGTTTATTTGTGTGTTTTTGTGTGTCTGTGTTCAGCCATTCAAATTTAAAAAATAATTTTGTCCCTTTACGTTAATTTGTAAGCACAAATAAGTAAACTAGTGTGTGTGTGTGTGTGTGTGGTATGAACAGTTCTCATTACTCCTGTTAATCCTCTTTTTCTCTCCACTTTCTTGCTCTTCTCTGCTCCCCCTCTCCTCTCTTCTCTCTCCTCCCCCTCTCCTCTTCACCCCTCCCCCTCTCCTCTTCACCCCTCCCCTGCTCCTCTTCACCCCTCCCCCTCTCCTCTTCACCCCTCCCCTGCTCCCCTTCTCTCCTCCCCCTCTCCTCTCTTCTCTCTCTCCTCCCCCTCTCCTCTTCACCCCTCTCCCTCTCATCTTCTCTCCTCCCCCTCTCATCTTCACCCCTCCCCCTCTCATCTTCTCTCCTCCCCCTCTCCTACAGGAGACCTTTAGGAGCTCTTGGCTATGGCTCCATGTCCACTATCTGCAGCCCTGACAGTGCTGCAATAAACATGGTAATGCAGTAATGCTAGATTGTGTTACAAAATGTGCTCCTATAAAATACCTTTTCTATGTGGAAATTACAGTAAAGGCCCATTCGCACCAAGAACGATAACTATAACTATAAATAAATATCGTTCTCGTTAATATGAATGACGACGATCACACATAAACTATAACGATAACGACTGTTTATCGTTGTTCAGTGTGAACGCTTTTATCGTTATGGTTATAGTTATCGTTCTTCGTGTGAATAGGCCTTAAAGTCACTGGAAGTGCCTTTACTGTAATTGCTCACTGGTGAGATTTTGATGTTTTCACTTCACAATCTGTAGGCTACTTGCTCTTCTATCGCTTCAATCTGTAATGCTGTTTAACACATTTGACATTGCATACAAGTATTTATGAAAATGAAACCTGCCTATTGGATGCCAGTCATGGTATCCTCCCCGCTCTCTCCATTGTGTTAAAGAACACATCTGTCTCAAATTCATGGATCAAATAACCTCCTTTCCCTCCACAGCACCGCCGTGTAAGCGGCCTCTCACGAACCATGGCCCATGAACTGGGCCACAACCTGGGCATGTTTCATGACAATAAGAACTGCTACTGCTCAGCCAGATTGTGCGTCATGTATGCCCGTGGAAAATGTGGAAGCTCATGTGACGATAAGTGAGTGGAATTCTGAGAACATTAAGGCAAGGTTGCCAAGTCTCACATATTTGGCTTCAGACTGAGGCATTTATGTCTCATGCTAGTGAAAAAAAAAATCCATTGACATCAGTGAATCCCATCCCAAAATATATCTGTTTTGTTCAGTCTTTGTCCACCTTTTTTCTCTCTGCAGTGTGTTTAGCGAATGCAGTGCTAATGGCTTTCGGAAATTGATGGAGCGACTGGGCAACAGGAACTGTCTCCTCAATGTGCCACAGGCAGAGGACATCTACAGCACCCCCCACTGTGGCAACAACCTGCTGGACCCAGGCGAGGAGTGTGACTGTGGTTCTGAAGAGGTATGTGTGTGTAAACTGCATTGTGTTAACCGTACAGCTCAGCCCTGCACTTGCGCAGATTTGAGCCTGTAAACTGCAGCACCTCGGATTGGGAGTGGAGCTAAATTGAGCTAAAAGCACAGGCTGCTAGCTCTCTCACCATCACAACATACATACTGCACAGCTACCGTATGTACCAGCTGGCTACCGTTTTGTGTGTATGTGTGTGTGTGTGTGTGATTGCCTCTTTTCTCTCTCCTCAGGAGTGCAAGAAGGACCCGTGCTGTGAGCCAAACACCTGTAAGCTGAAGTCCGGGGCTCAGTGTGCTGATGGGGAATGCTGCAGGAACTGTAAAGTAAGTCATCTCACATGAGCCTTACAAACATTCAACTGTTATATTTATTCTATCGGAACTCCCCCTATTACCGCCGGTCCCGTATTTCCGCCGTCTTGCGTGTATGTGTCACTTAATATCCATTTCTATACAAACCAAGACGGCGGATTCCTAAAGAAACGCAAGCACCCACACCATAGGTGTATCTAAATTAGCTATATACCAAAAATTTTACCGTGATTTGAAGAGCTGTAAACAGTGTTTTAACGCTGCGTGTACAAATCCGCTTGGAGCTCCAGTGGAATTTAATTTCATGACGAGGTCTAACCGTTCATGTGCCATTGAAATGGCGTAAATAGGCGACCCATCAGGCCAGCACTAACCTCTGAGCGTGGGAAACAAAGGCTTATTTATCAAATGTTATTTTTAAGTATTAAAAAACATCATTGTTTCAGAATTTTCGAACGAAAGTGGTGGTAATTGGAGGCGTTACGATACATTACTAATGATTGTGTCTTTCTCTCTCAGTTCCTGCCAGCAGGGTCTGAGTGCCGCGGCCGGTCAGATGAGTGTGACCTTCCTGAATACTGCAGCGGCTCGTCTGCTGTCTGCCCGGCTGATATCTTTGTGCAGAACGGACATCTCTGCAGGAACAACCAATCATATTGCTACAATGGCAATTGCCAGCACCATGATGAACAGTGCAAGGCCTTGTTTGGTTCTCGTGAGTTACAGCTTCCCCACTATACTGTACACTGTGTATTTCATTCTCAAAATTTTCTCCCTTAACTTCTAAATACCCTCTTTAAAAAGTTGGTCTTGCACAATTTAATTTTTAACCTGCCTTGCAGCTGTCCGTAAATGTGTGTGTGTGTGTGTGTGTGTGTGTGTGTGTGTTAACAGAGGCAAAGTCTGCTGCTGATATATGTTATCAGGTTGTGAACCGTGGTGGGAACTGCTGTGGCAAAAAGAAGAGTAATGACAGGTAGGCCTGAATGATTTGGGGAAAATATCTCATTGGGATTTTATTGATAGATACAGTATATTGTATAAGTATATACTCTTTTGATCCTGTGAGGGAAATTTTGTCTCTGCATTTATCCCAATCCGTGAATTAGTAAAACACACACAGCACACAGTGTACAGTGAGGTGAAGCAAACACTAATCCCAGCGCAGTGAGCTGCCTGCATCAACAGCGGCGCTCGGGGAGCAGTGAGGGGTTAGGTGCCTTTAGTTCAATGCAGTTTGTAATTTACATTTACCTTTCTTCATTTAGCAAAGGCTTTTATCCAAAGCGAATTACAAAAGGAAACTTATAAATGAGTATGTCAATCAAATTTATGTTTGTGCAAAGCTGTACGTGGTATATGGACACACACACACACACATACACACAAAATCCTGCTGCATTTATCAGCACCACTGTTTAAAAAGGCATGTGAACGGAGAAATCCTTGGTACTGTATATGAGGTAATATACAGAATAGATATGAAATTGTTGGACACCTGTATTGTGTAAGGTTATCTCTATGGCCTCGACTCCTGTTTCTTGCCATCTTCACACATTTAACGACTCCTCAATATCTGTGTGTTTGCGTTTTCCCCAGCAGCAATGCTAAGTGTGGGAAGCTACAGTGTGACAATGTGAACTTGGGCACCATGGTTGAAACACAAGGACAGGCCATCATCTCAACCACCATCGATCAGAACAAGTGCTGGGGGGTGATCAGGCCTGATGTGCCTGATCTGGGCATGGTGAACGACGGAACAAAGTGTGGGGAGGAGAGGGTGAGTTGGCATTATATACAAACAGACAGACACACACACACACACACACACACACGAACACACACACACACACACACAATAGTTAGATGTAATCGAGAACATTCTTATTGAAACCACAGAAGTAATAAGAAAGTTGGGATTGTGTTATTTTCATTGTTTAACTAGCTAAATCCTTATTAGATCTGCATGTGTCACTGTGTGTCTTGTTCTCAGGTGTGCTTCAATAATGAATGCAGAGACGTATCGGAGCTCAAGTACGACTGTGACATGGAGGACAAATGCCATGGCCATGGGGTAGGACAATAAATTCTCAATTCATCTCTCACCTCATCCATAAACATCTCGCTGTGTCCTCCTCTAGCATCCTTAAACATCAGATCTGTATAATATGTTCACAACACAGGTCTGTAACAGCAACAGGAACTGCCACTGTGATTACGGATGGGCTCCACCATTCTGTAAGGAGAAGGGCTATGGGGGCAGCATTGATAATGGCCCTGCGAGAAATGGTAGGATACAGCAGCATCCACATTTAATGACACACTGAATAGATATCATTTAGAATAGCCAAACCAGATTGCAAAGTCGGTTACTGAACATATTCCTTTAAACCTTACTACTGTACCTACCATGCATCTCTATCTCGTAGGCTCATGGACGATTCAATCGTCTATCGCTGACGACTAAGAGTCATCACGTTATGAACCCAACATTGTGATTTCCTGCCCTCTTTAGTTGAGATCTCAACCTATAATGTTCTAGAAAACACTAGGCATTGAGATATATTTTGGCCACTAAGACTAAGTTTTTTCTGAAAACGACAAACTTCTGTGAAAACCAAACTTGTAATCCTACTTCATTCACCCTGGCTCTCACCTTTCTCACTCTTCCCCCAGGCTCCGTACAGTAGTGACACACATGAGGCCTCAGTGACCACCACCTCCTCCTCCTCCTATATAGCACTCACCCTACCAAGGCAAAGGTGACTGCGGAAATATGGGTGTTGGACAGGCAGATGAGAACCGGCAGTTGTGTCTCAGTGAAAATGTCAAAGATTATGCAGAACGTTATACTATATTTAAACGTAATACATTTCTAGATGATGGGGGGGGGGGGGGGGGGGTCTATTTTCTATGGATTACAGGTGGAAAGATAGAATTGCATAACTGCTCACTTGTTGTCGGTTTGTGTTATCAAATGCAATTAAATAAAGATATTTTTCACCTTTACATGATGTAAGTTGTGAATGTAATGTGTTTAAGCAGCTGTAAAACTGTAATGGTATTCAACTGATTATTTCATCAATACTTGGGCACTACTATTTTTGTCTTCATTTTGTAAGTAGTTGCACGCTCTGATTCAGTGAGCTACATAGGGAAGGCCCCACCGGAGAAGTGAGCCAGAGCAGACGTGGGAGTTTGACAGTCACATTAATGTTGGTATTCAACTCCAAGTTACTGGCCCTGATTAGTCACTTCCCAAACACCAGGATCTGTCTTCGGTTTGGACACCTCCATTATACTGTCAAATATGGCATACAGTACACTACCAAATGTATAGTATTTGGTAAGGGCTGTAAAGGCAAACCGTTTCCTGACTTAATTAATTACTTAAAAGACAAGTTCGGTATTTTACACTTAAAGGAGAATTCCGGTGTGATATTGACCTAAAGTGTATTGAAACATGATACCGAGTGTGAACGTATGTCTCATAGCCCATCTCGGCTTGTCCCCTGCACTCCAAAATCTGGCGCTAGTTAGCCGATGCTACCAACAGCTTTTTCAAAAGTGGTGCTTCGGCATCGGGCTAGCCATGCAAATAAATCACTGTTTTACACCCATTTACGACGCTCAATGTATCTCCACACTTAATTGGTAGACTTCCGAGGGCCCTGACATTTAAAACGAGACATTGAGAACTTTGAAAAAGCACTGGTAGTTTACTTACAAGACGATTTATACAGACAGTATCTTCACGAAGTTTAGCGTTTGCAGCCATCTTGAATTTAGTCACGATAAGTCGAGCAACGAGTAAGAATGAACAGGTATGATAAGGGATCAGATTCCAAAAGTAATTCATTGGAAATGCATGGATTCCAGTTGCTGCTACTGGTACTAATGTGATTAAAATAGTTAAATAAAAAATATTTCATTCATCAATCTTATTCAATGACCTAATGCCATCATAACATAGGCCTGGGCTCCAGGAAAGAACAGTTTATGTTTAACTTATCTAATTTTGTGTTGGTCATACTATAGAATATATTGCTTGTCTTTGTTGAATAAGACAGAAAATAATCGCATATCGCATCGCAATCGCAATATTGGTGAGAAAAATCGCAATTAGATTTATTTCCAAAATCGTTCACCCCTAAACAGACATTGGTTTTTGGCATAAGTAAGTGTAACAGTTCATTAATACAAGACAAAAAGGCCAGCATGTGTTATTCACAGTTCACAGAAAGGTTCCAGCCCCAATGAAGAGATCAAATAAAGAGGAATTAAGAAACATTTTAAAAACGGCTGAGATCAGCCCCGTTCAATGCAATCAGTAAAGAATCTGGGAGTGTCTTCACAGGCTCAGTGAGACAGAGGTTACTGTCATGCTGGTGACAGTACATGCACAACTGGTGCATGTAATTTTGTATGTTCCCAGTCCACCTTGCTAAAATTGCTTAGATACACTTAGACTGAGAACAATAGTGCTACAGACAGCAGGTGGCAGTGCATAATGAAACTGGGTAAACTCCATAAAAGAGGACCGAGTCATCCAGATAATGGGAAAATGGGAGACAGAGTGGCGAATGCAGGTGATTAGATTAGATTCAACTTTATTGTCATTGTGCAGAGTCCAAGTACAGAGACAACTAAATGCAGTTTGTGTCTAACCAGAAGTGCAAAAAAGCAGAAAAGTGCAATGTGATATACAAAGTAGTTGGTGCATAGACAGACAAAAGATATAGTGCAGTGTAGACAGTAGTGTACAGTTGTTTTCAGAAGGTGGTTTAGAGTAGTATAAATTAAATATAAGTATATGCAGTGTATTAGCAGTAACCTTAGAAGAGCAGAATAAATATGGCCATGTAATATGAACAACATGTACAGATACAGTATGTGCAATGTAGTGGCAGTACCATTATAGTAGTAGTAAGAAAAATATTAGATATATGCAGTGTATTATGCAGTGAATATATTACAGACAAACTGAATAAATATGGATATTTAGTATAAACCATATAAACATATGTACAGTATGTACAGCTATGTGCAGTGTGGTAACAGTACCAGTGTAGTGCAGAAACAGTAACATTATAATAGTATTAAGAATAAGTGTATGTGCAGGATGAAGAGCAGTAGAATATGGCTATGGATAAGTTTGTAAATAAATAGACACTATGGATGGGATAGGGTAGTGCAGTTGTGAGGGGGTGGGGTGGGGGATGTCCGTCTCCTTGTTGTCCCTGTCAAGGCTGCCATGGTCGTATAGTATATAGTATAAGTATATACTCTACGACCATGGCAGCCTTGAGTCACCATGGTCGTGGACACCTCAACAAGCACAGACAAGGAGGCATCAGGCGGGGGCGGGGGGTGATGGGGGCTTAAGTTCGTTGGATGTCACCGGGATGCAGAGCTAGAGTTTAGTAGGGTGACAGCCGCAGGAAAGAAGCTTCCTCTGAACCTGCTGGTTCAGGTGCGGAGAGACCTGTAAAGCCTCCCTGAGGAGAGTGGGGTGAACAGTCTATGGTTGGGGTGAGAACAGTCTGATGATGCTGAGCACCTTACGCAAGCATTGCTTGCCCTGGATGGCCTCGATGGAGGGGAGTGAGGAACCGGTGATGCGTTTTCACCACCCTCTGCAGTGCTTTCCGGTCATGGGCAGAGCAGTTGCCATACCAAAAAGGTGATGAAGGTGGAGCTCATAAATAAAATATTTAGTCACATTGTAGCAGATGCCCTGCAGTACTACAATCTAAAGCTGCACCTTCCTCAGTTCCGGGGGTGTGAGGAGACCGTTCAGTTCATTCTTGGTAGTCCTTGAGCAAGGCAGTTCTGGGGGGATATAAAATAAATAAATGAATGAAAAGGGATTTGAGATGCATCTTATTTTTGTTAGGGTGAATTACATGTAAATAATACAGTGTTGGGCAAGCTACTTGGAAATTGTAGTTAGGTAAACTATCAGTTACTCTGCCATGAATAAAACTCCACTACACAAAACTACCACCCCAGTCAAATGTAGCAAGCTTAGTAACACACAGCAGTAGGCTAGTTCACTACATAGGAAGCTACTTTAAATTGTGCTAATTTCACATGACAAGAAAAATGTAGCTTGTTTGGCCAAGCTACTTAATATAAAGAAGTTAAGCTATTGAAAAGTTACTTTATTCAGGAAATAGTGAAGCTACCACCAACACACCTATTACTAGCTAAGCTACAAGTAGCAACTGCCCAATAATAGGCTACAGTCTGTACCACTTGTGTAAAATTCACCGGCCAAGTAATATTTGATTCATTTCTACAATAGCATTCTTGTGTCAGTTGTAATGTAAGTCAGTGTTATGGAATATGACTTAAAGTCTCAGTCCATAGCCAGGTGAGCACCTGAACACCTAGTAAGTAGCCTAGCTAGCTGGCTACGATTTACATACAGTAATAACAAAGATCCTTGCTCTTTTTCAACTCTCTGGTAATATTGCATTCACAAAATACAACCAATAGTACGATAATGTTAAATCTTACTTGTGAAAAGCAATCCCCCGAGCCCAGTTTGCGATGGTCCACCGATTTGAGCAGGAATATGCTGCACATTGCTCTGGCATCTTGTTTCTTCTGCTGCAACTATAGCGGCTGCATTTCCTGTTTCCAGCAGCCAATGCTGTGTCTAGTCTGGCCATAGACAGTAAAAGACTCTGGCACATAGGCTCTGGCATTGCAGCAAATCACCCAGTCGTCATTTTTTTACTTCTGACGTCAGACGCAAAGTTTTTGCGCGTGGCACACGTAAAAATATGACGTCTGACGCACAGACGTCTATTTTTTACTCCTGAAGAAGTAAAAAATCTACACGTGGAGGCGTTATTTTGACAGACGTTATGTCCTGAACAGCTTGCCATACTATGGCCAGCTCTGCGTCAGACTTGATATTCTTCGTTTGACGAAAACGTCACCATCTCAGGAAGCTCCTCCGATGTCCACTTAATTTGTTTCTTGTTTTAATTTTGGAAATTTGCCTGCCTCTCGTAGGCGTTCATGACTACAATTGACAGCAAGTTGACTGTTGGCCTTTGCTAATTTGGCAACACAAATAGGAGGACACGCCAGCCCATTATTAACACACTATTCTAGAATTAATCGTTCAAAACATAAACGAAAATTCCAAGAGATTCCGCCCCGTAACTCATTTTTTTTTAAGGGTTTTACGGGTTATAGTAATGTTGTCAATTAAGCCATTACTTCAATTCATCGTGTTTCCTTACTCTCTGACAACATATGGTGATCATTTTTGGAATGGTTACAGTTCATTTTCTATTATTATGACCGCCGCGCAGCGAAGCGGCGGTCATATAGGTTTAGTCAGATTTTTTTTTTCTTTTTCGCATGCCCAAATTTCCGTCAATGATTCCCGGGACACTGAAAGACCGGGGTACACGAAACTTGGTGGACATGTAACCCCACATGGATAGCATGGAACCATCGTTTTTCGTTTTGATCTGTAGCCCCCCCGCTGAATTGGACCCCCCGAAAGGAGGGTAGGGCAGACACAGTTTTCTGTGAATATCTCGAAAACCGTAGGGTTTAGGAGGACCATTTTTTTTTTGTATGTTGATCTCAAGGGGCCATGTCAACCCATTCCATAACCACTCATTTCATGTATAGCGCCACCTAGTTAAACACAAAAAAGTAAAAATGAGGTGGTGTAATTGAAGGTATCTGTGACCTAACATAGTCAAAACTGCACGAAATTGGAAGTGTAGGATCATTATGACACCCTCTGTATGCACGCCAAGTTTTGTGGAATTCCGTTCATGGGGGGCCACACAATAAATTAATTTATGTTACTATACACCAACTGGCCTGTAGGTGGCCGGAGACAGTTTTCTGTGAATATCTCGAGAACCGTAGGGCCTAGGAGGTCCACCTTTTTTTTGTATGTTGGTCTTAAGGGGGCATGTCAACCCATCCCATTACCACTTATTTCATGTATAGCGCCACCTAGTTAAAAATTAAAAAGCAAAAAATTAGGTGTTTTCATCTCAATATCTCTGGCTGACAAGGTCAAAACTGCACGAAATTAAAAGTGTAGGATCATTATGACACCCTCTGAATGCATGCCAAGTTTTGTGTACTTTCGTTCATGGGGGGCCTTACAATAAAATAATTTATGTGTACATTTAGTGACGTACACCAACAAGGATTCCCAGGACACTGAAAGACCGGGGTACACAAAACTTGGTGGGCATGTACCCCCACATGGATAGCATGGAACCGTCATTTTTCGTTTTCATCTGCAGCCCCCCCCCGCTGGACTGGACCCCCCGAAAGGAGGGTAGGGCAGACACAGTTCTCTGTGAATCTTTTATGGTATGTTGGTCTCAAGGGCCCACATCAACCTGGCTCATAATCACTCATTTGTGATTTGCCCCCCGGTAAAAAATGAAAATCAGTAGGATTAAAAGAAAGCCAAAATAAATATTCATCATCATCATCATGGCTGCATTTTCAGTATTGGCGAGAAGTAGTCGTTTGTCCACTAGATGGCGCATCGTTGCAGTGAGACGTAATTTTGTTGGAAGTCAAAAGTGGGTTGGAAAAAACAATGGACGCTTCATACAAGGACTGTAATTTACCGCAGTGAACATCTAATAAGGATAGGACGATGTTCACATGAAGTGTAATTCCCATTTCTTCTTGAAGCCGAAATAAATCTGAGGATGTTTATCGGACATGCTTGGTTTTTACTGCAGGTACGTTAATCTTGTAATATCAATAAGGACCTAGGTAATGTTACCGTTAGCGTTGGTTGAGTGATGGAGGCATTTGATTTATTGCATTTGTAGAAAACTATAAATGCGGTTATACCAAGCAAATGTATAGCAGCACTGTTTGTATCTTTCCACTGTCATTTATTGCACGTGCTACAAAATCATTCTGTGCAATGGAAGATTTACCAACGTTACACCGGTCTGATACAGTTTTGCCTATGCATGCGTGAGACTGAGACGCCTGTTTATTTTGTTTTAAGTGCGTGCAGGGTGTGAGAGGGGAATCGATGTGCTTTGATTACAGCTTGGTAGTTGTAGTCTGTGAAATTAAAAAGCACGTGTGTGTGAAGTACACTGTAAAAAAATTACCGTAAAATTTACAGTAACTTACTGGCAACAATTGGCCAGTAAGTTACTGTGAATTCGTTTTACAGTAAAGCTACTGTACTTCCATTTACAGTATTTTTTGCATTTACTGTAAAAAAACTACTGTGAAATTTACAGTAACTTACTGGCCAACTGTGAATTCATTTTACAGTAAAGGTACTGTACTTCCATTTACAGTAACTTACTGGCCAATTGTTGCCAGTAAGTTACTGTGAATTCATTTTACAGTAAATGTACTGTACTTCCATTTACAGTAACTTACTGGCCAATTGTTGCCAGTAAGTTACTGTGAATTCATTTTACAGTAAAGGTACTGTACTTCCATTTACAGTATAGTATGCATTTGCTGTAAAATACAATTAAACACTGATTTTATTGTTTTACTGTAGAAGAAATATAAATTACATACTGTGATTTCAATTGTATTCACAGAATTTAAATACTGTATCACTAGCCATCTTTAATAGAATCAACCATATTCTAAAATATTTAAATTAACTGCAAAAAAGCAAGAAAATTGTTAACAGTTATTTATTTAACAATAGGAACAAGACAAGGTATGATATAATATGTAATAGTATATGCAATATTATGTGTATAATATAATAATACATGCACCTAATAATATAATTTAATACTACATACACCTAATACATACTCAATGTATTGGCCTATTATGTATGATATAATATATAGTATGTAATATTAATAATACATAAAATTAATAATAATAATACCTAATAATATAATATAATATAATATAATAATACATACACCTAATACATATAATATAATAATACATACAATTCTCAATGTATTGGCCTATTATAGGTATGATATAATAGTATATGTATATTATATTGAATAATATAGACTAATATAATAATACATAGTGTATAATATAATATATGTGTATAATATAATATATAATATATGTATAATATAATATGTGTATAATATAATATAATAATACATACTCAATGTATTGGGCTATTATGTATGATATAATATATAGTATGTAATATTAATAATACATAAAATTAATAATAATAATATCTAATAATATAATACTACATACACCTAATACATACTCAATGTATTGGGCTATTATGTATGATATAATATATAGTATGTAATATTAATAATACATAAAATTAATAATAATAATACCTAATAATATAATATAATAATACATACACCTAATACATATAATATAATAATACATACAATTCTCAATGTATTGGCCTATTATAGGTATGATATAATAGTATATGTATATTATATTGAATAATATAGACTAATATAATAATACATAGTGTATAATATAATATATAATATATGTATAATATAATATGTGTATAATATAATATAATATAATAATATATAGGCCTAATACAGTTGTCAGTACAGTTCTCAACCTCAACAGTGGAACAGTGGGTTGGTGCTTAGATGGGTGGTCCTCACCAGGTACAACATAATAAAACATTGAACAGTAAAATATAACATTTAGAACATTCAAATAAAATAACAAATAGAAAATTTACATGAAACCTTATGAAACCTTGCATGCCCTGACCAGAATCAGTTGGAACCCTGAAATTAAAGAAGAAAACACATTAATAATTATATTGATTACAATTACTTTGTACTGCGCCACATGTGATGAGGGTCTAAGATGGTGATGTCGGAGTTGTGTCAAAATACTTATACTATTATTATTATTATTAATAATACAAAGTATGATTATTTTTTTTATTATACCCATATATACTTATATTATCATTATTTTTATTTACCTGCCAACCTTGAAGAATTTTTTTGGGTAGCACCTTGAGCCGAAAAAAAAAAAAAAAAAAAATCACGTCGGACTTCATGCATGCAGCCAAAAACGTGGCGATTTTCTAGGCTGATTTGACATGGAACTATATTGTCATTACAGCGTAATAATCAAGGAACACCATGGGCACAGCAGCACAATGATATCATGCAGCACCTGAAAACAGTCCCTACAGGCTAACTTCCAGCAACAAGGTTGAGCTGCAGCAGACGAATCGGTTAGTGACTGGATTATTACGCCTGAATGAGAGTATAGTTCCATGTCAAATCAGCCTAGAAAATCGCTACATTTGATTTTTCGTTGGTCTTGTTACACTTTCTAACTTGAGGAGACAAGTTCTAAATAGGAAAATGCGTAGAGGTTGGCAGGTCTGTTATTATTATTAAAGCTATTATCAGAACCTCACCTTCATCTAGTCAAGCAAGTAGAACTCTGTGAAATCCCTAATAAATGAGAGGACACTGGGGTTCATGTATGTAGTTTTCCTCTTCACCACCCTCCCAGTCATCTTGCTGATCTGCTCCTTGGCAGTGCACTTGGATGAGTCAGGATTGATCCTGACTAAAAACCTATGAACAGTATAGGAGTGGGACAATATGTAAATGTTAATGCATAACTGTAAGAGTAATGAGCAAAGTAGAATCATACATGAAGGCCAGCTGACAGGCATTTCACATCACAACAGGAGTTAGACAAGGCTGTACTGTTTACTTTCTCCATACTATTCCGCTAAGCGGTCAACTGGATCATGCGGCAAGCCACTGACAATAGGTGCCCAATGGACCCTGTTTACACAACTGGACGACCTAGACTTTGCAGATGATATCACATTACTATCCCAAAACCACCAACAAATGCAAGAGAAATTGAGAGAGGCAGACCAGAATGCACCTCAGACAGGTCTCCACATTAGCACACAGAAGACCAAAAGTGCTCAAGGGTAACATCACACTCAAGACCAAACTACAGCTATTCAATTCAAGCATGAGAAAAAACATACTGCTCTACAGATCTGAGATGTGGAAAACAACAAGGAACCTCCTGAACAAGCTACATGTCTTCACCAACCACTGCTTCAAACATATTTTTAACATCAGATGGCCTGAAAAATGGATTGGGCACATATTGCATAAATCAAACTCTGGAACTCCCTCCCCCAACCTCTTTATGACTAAATCAAACTCTGGAACTCCCTCCCCCAACCTCTTCTTTTCTTCAAAACACATCAAAACCTTTTTGTTTAATGATCACTTCTCCTCCACACCCAACACAGCTCTATAGAGCTGGTAAGTCCCACCCTTCCGCTATCCCCGCTGGACCTCTAGGTTGAAAAATTGTTAATGCAAGTGAATGTGAGAAAATAATTATTTTCTGGTCCCGTTTGAATTTTGCCATGAATGTCAACATATGTTGTTAGTGAATTTTTAATATAAATTTTCGTGTAAAGAATGCTATTTTGCGGGTAGAAGTTTGATGCGGTTAAACTTTGTGTGAGAGCACTTTGTGGACTACAACTTCCCCCTAGACGACAACTAACTAGTTTCCCATAACAACCATCAGTTGGTCGAGATGAATAGGGTTATTAAGATCGACTTTGAACATAGTGAACCATACAACTTTACAATTACACTGCATCATAGTGTTAATGTGTTGAGTGAAGCTAGACATGTTTCGAATATTTTTGTTACCATGTGTGTTTATTCCTGCCGTTACAAAAACTAGCATATCAGCTAATGTTAGTGATTAGCTCACGTCACAGGCAACATGTAGTCTTTCTCGTTATGTCTTTTCCACAACTGCTAGCCGACGAATCATGTAATATACTGTCAAACTCGTAACATGAAAAATTATATTAAAAATTCAGACAACATATGTTCACCTTCATGGCACAATTCAAACGGGACCAGAAAATAATTATTTTCTCACATTCACTTGCATTGACGATTTTTCAATCTAGAGGTCCACTGGGGGTTTAGCGGATGGGCGGGACTTACCAGCTCTATACACATAGCTTGTCTGTTGTATTGTTATTGTTTGTCTGTCTGTTGTTGTTTTCCTTATCCTCTGTAAAGCGACCATGGGTTTGAGAAAGGCGCTATATAAAATAAACATGTTATTATTATTATTATTATTATTATTTAAGATAATAAATACCTCTGAACAAACTCCAGAGTTGTGCTGGCTTCCACCTCATACTCTAAATTGAACACATAAAAACAGGCGAAGAGAGTGGCCAAGGCAGAGGTGAAGTCAGCCGAAGGTGGTATTACGACCCTCCCCTCAATTGACAGCATCCATCTCTCTGAAGTCAGGATTGTTTCTCCTTAGTAAAAGAGTCATTACAACAATTATATTTCATAGCAATACATTCTATGCTCCACATAAATGATTTTAAAAACACGGCAGGGAGCATACATATCAGGCCCGTCAGTTTTGAGAAAAATCAAATTTGAACGGATATCAAATATCAAGCAATGTATTCGAATATATTTGAACATATACCCCCCCCCCCCCCCCATTGTGTAGAACCCAAAGTATTTCCAGACACCACTTTTTAGATGAGTTGGGGACGTACAATGATGGCCAAAAGTATTGGCACCCATGCTAAAGTTGACTGAAAAGAGGAATATAAAATCATCTTTTGGAAATTGATCTTAATTCCTTAAGTGAAAAATGAGGAAATATCTAACCTTTAAGGACACCAATTTTCTTAGTGAATGAATAATGTATCATAAATAAATAAATGTTCTTCCTTAAAATACAGGGGTCATAAGTATTCCCACCCCTATGTTAAATTCCCATAGAGACAGGCAGATTTTTATTTTTAAAGGCCAGTTATTTCATAGATCCAGAATACTGTGCATCCTGATAAAGTTACCTTGGCCTTTGGAATTAAAATAGCCCCACATCATCACATACCCTTCACCATACCTAGAGATTGGCATGGTGTTATTTCAGTTAGCCTATTAGCTGAAACCAGCTAATTTAACCAGCTAACCATGCTATTTTAATTCCAAAGGCCAAGGTAACTTTATCAGGACATGGAAGACAATGGTGCGTGCGTGTGTGTGTGTGTGTGCGATCCAAACAATGACACCTTCATTTCATTATGGCTGCTTTAGCAAAACACCTTAAGCTACTGTGTAGTGGGTCCCATTTAGAAGTGGCTACTTCATTCGCGCTTTCCTTGACTCATGGAGCTGCGTGAATGTTATTACAACTTTTCGCCACGATATGACAGTTTAAGTCCGCTTGATACTGTAAGGCGTAAGCCATTGGTTTCCAAAGGAGATTTTATTTGTGTCGCCAGCATAGCCTATTGACAATTTATGTTGTCAATAGGCCTACCTTATAATCCTACCTGTAGCTTAGGGAAGCTAACAGCTTTCTATTAGGATCTAGTTTGTTAGTTACCGTTTTGTCATAACTCCCTGATGCATTTTTGCATTTAGAATAGCCAGAGCGTGTATATCTCAATCGGAAAATTAAACAATATCGGGTGCCTATGGACTAGGCTGGGTGAACCCAGTCTGATCTGCCCGCTATTTATTTTTTGATTTCTTAAAAGATTGAGCTTGGTCTGATGAAAGCCAGACTAGCCATGGACCTCAGTTAAACAATGCAAGGGAACATGAATCAGCCTATATTTGCACTAACAATAACGGACAAAAGCTCTTCAACTTTGGCCCGTTAAAATGTGTATGAACAGTCTAGCGACGCATTTCATCAAGGCCCATTTGGACATGTCAGTTATTTGCACCACTGGTTAGATGTAAAACAGCATTTCGTTTCAGACTAGGCTACTGTTACTTAATTTGTGCATTAACAATAACGTTTCAGACTACTGTTACTTAATTTGTGCATTGACAATAAAGTATTACATGAACTAAAGATGACTAAAATCTTATGTAGAAGAAGAAACATTCACAAAAAATCCATCCATCCAAAAATGACCTTTGTTTTTGATAGCTGTTGAAAATGGCATGGAACTGACAGAGATGTTTTTGTTTAAAAATACATAAAAAATAAAAAAATAAATAAATAAATAACATTATGCTTATACCTTTTGCTTTTCCCAAATACAATGTAGCCTACAGGTGTAAGTGACCTTTCATCAATCCAGTTGCAATGGATGAACTGTGATGAACTGCCCTACTTGTGATTGTTTAGAGATTTTAAAGGTTTTATAACAATTCTACATCTTCTTTGGCTATTCTACAATCTATTCACCTTTTCAGCACCAGTAGGGTACTTTCTGTGCAGCCGCACACACACACTCAGGCATGCCAAACAAGCATACACAAAAGTTTCAAGAGTGGGGGATGGAGTAAAATATGGAGACAAATTGAAGTGTGATTTATTTTCGCGGAACGGATGTACAGGACTGAGCGGCGGTCATATTTTGTACCGCTATGCGGTACATCTAGTTTCCTACATACTGGTCCTTTAAAACTAGCTGAATAAAATAAAAGCTCATTTCACCAGAGTAAATGTTAGAGAAGGACACAAAAAGTATTGCTGAGTGAAAGATCAATTGAAACCCATATCAAACTACAACATAGGTGATCTGGTAAGTTCCAATGATTTGGTTGATACTGTACATTCAGAATTTAAAATCAATGTATAAACCTCATTTTATAGTTGGGAAATAATGGGTATTTCTAAATTGTACTATAATTTTACATTAGATCATTTACTTTGCCAATGAAATCTATTGAAAATTTGAATTTTTTATCTCAATGGGTAAATACTCCTTTCGTCCATTCTATGTTATCTTTACCCATACACAATTATACACATGATGACAATGATTGTACTTATCATGAACAAAACCCGCAATTTACTTAAAAACTGACCAATTTTCAAAAATGTAAACAAATTTTATTCACAGCATTATAAAATAAACATACAGAAAAAAATGAAGTGATAAGAAGCACAGTCGTTTGTGTGAGTGGGTTGTGTTCCCCAATCAGAATATGATGTCCTGCGTTATCTTTAACATAATCTTTTTACTGAAAACTGCTGGTGCCGGACTCCTTTATATACCCGCAACAGCATTTCTGTAGACAGACACCTTTGTCTTGCCTAGTACCAGAGAATGTCTAATAAAGGGGGAGAACCGCCACTCTCGGGAAACTTCCGGTTTCTGAACTGGTTGCAGTTCCTTTTCTGGTTCCACATGAGGGCGCTTACGAATAAGTGCAGAATTAATGGAGGTCTATGGAGCTGTACCCCTCAAATCCACTTTTCTCGGGATATAATTTTTTGCCCAGAAATTTGAATGTTGCATGCGAAAGAGGGGACAGAGAAAATACACACCGCTGAGTATTATATTTTTTGAGTCACTTATTTGTTCTAAAAAGCCTTTCAAATGCGTCAATGACGTCATTCATTAGCAGAAAGCTAGTGTGTTGTGGGTAACAACGACCCAACCTGTAAGAAATCGAAAGAACGTAAGTACTCGTTCATTCAACTTTTGACCTATAATCCATAGTGAGCTTGCAGAAACCACAATCAAATCTTCGATTTTTCAACGACAACCAGGTGAAAGACAATTTTAGCCGTCTAGCTCCATAGACCCCCATTGTTTTTGCACTTATTCGTGATCACCCCTAGCGGAACTGCAACAGATTGCAGGTACAATGGAGTTAATTGGGAGTGATCCGGCTCTCCGTTAACAGGCTCTACTAGTACTATACACAAGGAGGAGGAAGAGGAGGAGGAAGTCGCTGAGGCCTCATGTGTGTCGCTACAGTATGGGGTCTAAGTGGAGAGAGAGAGAGAACGGGTAAAAGCCAAGTGAATTATTAGATAAAACCAACATTCAAGGTATGGTTGGAGATTGTTTACTGACAAATGACCAAACAAAAAGCATGCTCTGTCATATTTGTTATTGGAGATTTGTAATGAGCCCCTTATAAAACCTGGATATAGCAACAGAATGTGAACAAACAACCGTTTTGATACAATATATGAATCTGGTCACTTCAGATGTTTTTTTTTTTTTGTTTTTTTTAAACCTGAAATATACATTACATTTAGATTTAGCAGACGCTTCTATCCCAAGCGACTTACATAGGCTATGTCCCCGGAGCAACTAGGTGCCTTGCTCAAGGGCAGAACAGTGGAAGCCAGGGAATTGAACCCACAACTTTCTGGCTACCGCATGCAAGCTCAGCTCCTTTACCACTGGGCTACCTCACCCGTCCCACCACACTCTCTCTAAATGTACTGTTTAGTTAAGGCAATGTTAAAAAAGCTTTTCTCAACATTTTGAGTTCCTGTCCGTAACACAGAAGTTTTATCTCTCCATCAGATGACCACATGCCACCAAAATGCATCAGAAGCTGATACCAAAATGAATTGCTTGTTGCTTTAAGCCATAGATATCTGAGCATCACCCTCACTTGTATTGGGATTGCGGGTTCGAAGGTCCATAAGAAGGCACAAAGGCCAGCATTGAAGTCTGAACAACCTGCAAAACACAAAAAGCAAATCTGAGCTCCCTGATTTTTTTTAGTGCTTCAACTATTATAACCGCCACATTATCAGCATAGATTACTCTTTTATTTTCCTGTGTTAAAGATGAATTAGGATGATTGAGCCATTTCAGTGTGATCTATTGAATCTAATCACACTCTTCAGGAAGGTGAATCTACAGCAATCTTCTACCTTTAGAAATAAAGAACAAAAATGCTCTCTTCTGTCCAGAAGATGTATGAGTATTTAATGTAAATAATCAGAAAAAAAGCAAAATGAAATTGCAGTCTTTGTTAATTTTCATAAAACACAATCACAACTGTTTTCTCACCATGTCTATGCAGTGTGAGTGAGTGTGAGTGTGTGTGTGTGTGTGTGTGTGTGTGTGTGTGTGTGTGTGTGTGTGTGTGTGTGTGTGTGTGTGTTCTGACTCACTCCATCTGTAGTAGGGTTTCCTGCCTGAGAGGCTGAGTTTTGATTGTTGGTCTGCTGTCTACATTCAGTCCTAGAGGAAAAAGAGTAAGAGTCTCCTTTTCAGGTGTCCTTTCAAGTGTCCACTTCAGCATGGAATCAGTTCTTCAAACTTCTGAAGCTAAAATCAAATGAATTTGATTCCATCTATCATGTTACATCAGGGTTACATCAGAGCCTTAGAGATAGATCTCTTTCTAGGGCTCTGGGTTACATGAAGTACACATACTTTATTGTGAGGTAATTTCCTGTCCTGCCTCCAACCCCATAAACTCCCATCCCTCAGTCACTCGCACCTGTTCCTGCAGAAGTGCTGCTGCAGCTGGTTCCAACCAATAAACACAGTCATACCCAGCAGGAGCAGAGGAAGTACTAGGAAGAAATATATCAGCAAACCAACCCTGGTGGCCTTGTCTTTATCTAAAGGGGTAAGACAGAGAGGAATGGAGAGAGAGCATGCCAGATAGTGAGCTTTAAATGGAAATGTTCTTATCAGCAACTTATTGTGTGGGAAACTAAGCCATTCTAAATTAATGTTTTGTATATCATTAAACATGGATACTGTAGGATGCCTCAGTCTCAGGCTACCGTTCCATGTAGGGCCGCTATCGAGGCTGCCTCCATAGCCTTCTTCCTTACAGAAAGGGGGAGCCCATCCGTAATCACAGTGGCAGTTTTTATTGTTGTTACAGACCTGTAATGTGAACATATACAGATCCGTGTTTACTGTCTCAGAGTCATATTTATTGCAGACTGGTATTTTTTCTTTCAGTTAAGTCAGAGGGGAAAACACTAAAAAACACTGACAAATACTAAAGCCCAGAAGAAGACAGATAGATGTGGCAAGCTGGATGAACTGTGTGGGGCAGTGAGAGTACTGAAGTACAATCTTACCCCGTGGCCATGGCATTTGTCCTTCATGTCACAGTCAAATTGGAGCTCTGACACATCCTTGCATTTATTATTCAAGCACACCTGGAGACAAAGACAAGCACAGAAGAGCACATTCGGGTCATTTTAATAATAAAAACATATCTGTGCATGTAACATTATTTATTTATCTATTATTTCTCTCTAGTTGTCATCACTACTGGTGTGGTTTTGCTGTGTTCTTCATGGTGATACCTGTGTGTGTGTGTGTGTGTGTGTGTGTGTGTGTGTGTGTGTGTGTGTGTGTGTGTGTGTGTGTGCGTGCGTGCGTGCGAACACTGAGTGGCTTTCCTGAGGCTTTCCTCTTTTCCTTGTAATGCCAACTCACCTTGTCTTCTCCACATTTTGTTCCGTCGTTAACCATTCCTGGATCCAACACATCAGGCCCCATCATGAAGTCCACCCCCCAGCACTTGTTTTTACCAATGGTGGTTGATATGATGGAGGGCTCAGTGTCAAACACGGTGTCCGAATGAACATTTTCACACTGCAGCTTCCCACACTTGGCATCCCTGCAGGGATACAATGTGCACAAATATATATACTATATACTGCTCAAACAAGTTAAGGAAACACTTCAATCATACACTGGATCGGCACTCTGACACTGTTTGGTTCTGAGCACAAGTAAAACTTTTGAAGCGAGTGTTTTATTTAGCAAGAACTGTCAGACATTCTGTGAATGTAGTTTGAGAATGGATATATATAATTATACCACAGTCATTTCTTCTCCTGTCATGTTTACCCTGATATATATATATCTGTGTGTGTGTGTGTGTGTGTGTCCCTGTGGGCACTTGGACCCGTACGTGCACCATAGCGCCCCCTCACAGATATACATTTGATTGTCATAGTAAACTAGCCTCTAGCTTCTATGTTGTTTGTATGTTATTGTTTGTGTGCTGTCTGAAGATGTCAGAGATGGATTACTGCACAGGCCTACCGGGCCCAGGCCCAGGGGCCCAAGGGGTCAGGGGGCCCTGAAGCCCAAGCCTTTGCATGTAATCATTGCCTCAATATCAACAAATCAGGATGTAGGCTATGAATCTGATTGAATTTAGTATTGGCCATCCCCAAAATGCACCAGAATACAGGAAATCGCATCAAACAAATTAAAAAAATTCTGGGGGAGGACCCCCAACCCCCCCCTCCCACATATACGACAATAAGTGGGGGGCCCTTAATACATTTGGGCCCAGGGGCCCGAAAGTTCATAATCTGCCCATGGAAGATGTGTATCTAACCTGGCACTGCACCCCCGGTTGCCACCACAGTTTCCAAAGCGGTCCCCCTTAGAGTTCACAAATTCATAGCACACATCTGCTGCAGACCTTGCCTCTGTCAAAAAAAAACTTGGGTCAGAACTTTTGAACACATAATGCTACTGAAAATAGGAAAATATATTGAAACGCAGTTTGAAATGTAAAGAGCAAAGATATTCAGCACATAAAACAGGTACTGTGCATAGAGATACCATATCTGTTAAAGCCCTGTTAAGATTTAGGAATGAAGAGTTAAACTGAAGAAAAACTAAATAGAAGCTGGAACTCACTGGAACCAAATAAGGTCTTGCATTGGGTGTCATGGTGTTGGCAATCGCCATTGTAGCAATATGATTGGTTGTTCCTGCAGACATGCCCGTTCTGCACAAAGACATCAGCCGGGCAGAAAGGAGACGAGCCGCTGCAGTATTCAGGAAGGTCACACTCATCTGACCGGCTGCGGCACTCATAACCACCTGGCAGGAACTGAGAGTGAAAGACACAATCATTAGTAATGTAGATCAAATATAATAGTTGAATTTTTTTTTTGTGAGATGACTTACTTTACAGTTCCTGCAGCATTCCCCATCGGTACACTGAGCCCAGGACTTCAGCTTACAGGTGTTTGGCTCACAGCACGGGTCCTTCTTGCACTCCTGAGGAGAGGAACAGTAGTTTTACAGTAGAGAAACACTTAACACATGCATGAGCACATGCATGCTTAAAACACACACACACACACACATACACACACACACACACACACACCTCCTCCGAGCCACAGTCACATTCCTCCCCTGGGTCCAGCAGCTTGTTGCCGCAGTAGGGCTTGCGGTAGGTCTTGTGTGGCTGTGGCACGTTGAGGAGACAGTTATGGTGGCCCATTTTCAGCATCAACTTCTCAAAGCTATCAGCACTGCAGTCGCTGAAAACACTGCAGAGGAGGAAAAGGAGCAAAGACCCAGGGAAAAAGGGAAAGATGGAAGTGGGAGACCAGGAGAGAAAGTGAAGAGATCATTTAATGGATGTGTGTATTCGGTCATTTTTTTTCCTTACAGAATTATACTGCATTATCTGTTTCAGAAACAGTGTTCTGAACTCTTTCCACACATTATCATTCAGAGACTAACACACAAATGCTATAAAAAAATTCAACAATCACTCACATATCAACACATGAGTCTCCACATGTGCCTTTGGCGCCCATTCTGCATTGTTTGGCTGGGCAGTGGCAGCCTGGACGATCATGACCCATACCCAGGTTGTGGCCTAGTTCATGGGACATAATGGATGAGAGGTAGCCCACGCTCCCATACTGCGGAAGGAACAAAGACAACTTGATTAGTGACCTAACATGATGTCATGTACAAATTGTTTTGGAAAGAGGTGCATTTTGCTGTAATGTAGCTTATGTGAAGAACTGCTGAATTACAATGTTTATTGCAGCACTCAACTGACTGCAGACAGTGGAAACGTAGGCCAGCCCAGCGATATTTCCAAAATGTTGTTTCCTGGAAGAGACGAGTGGAGGTAGATAAGAAAGTGATGCAGGTGGGAAAGAGGGAGACAAATCCACACGATTTAAGTCATCGGAACTATACTACATTATTTTTTGACGGACAAAATGAGTTATTGTATATATGTTATTAATTTGGATATAAACTAAAAACGAAATAAAAAGCCCAACATTTCAATGACTGCAAACAGGTACAAACTCATACAAACAGACACACACACATACGCAACAAAATGGCCAGCGTCATGGCGATGGCGGGGCAGCAGATTCTGTGCCCTCCACTCCCTGAAGCGCGACAGCACGCCCCCAGCATTTCTGTCCACAGTGATGAGGTTCCCTGCCGTCCAGATCTCCAACCCCACCAGCACCACACGGATGTTCAACGGCGCATACATCTGCAGGGGAGGAGAAGGGGATGGAGAGAGGTCAGGAGAAAGGATGGAGACAGTGAGATGGAGAGGAGAAACAGGAAATGTTTCAGAGGAGAAAGGGATGGAGAGAGGCCAGGAGAAAGGGATGGAGAGAGGTCAGGAGAAAGGGATAGAGAGAGGCCAGGAGAAAGGGATGGAGAGAGGTCAGGAGAAAGGGATGGAGAGAGGTCAGGAGAAAGGGATAGAGAGAGGCCAGGAGAAAGGATGGAGACGGTGGCTGTGTCTCCTATTTGCACACTTCAAATACTAAGTTATTAGTATATAGTACAGATATTGGGACAGTACTAACCATCGAAAAGTGGGCACAACGCAAGTAAGTGCTCAGTGGACACTAGCAGTGTATGGGGTTTGAGACACAGCCGGTGAGGTGAAGAGGAGAAACAGGAAGTGTTTCAGAGGAGAAAGATTAGTAGTGAAACAGAAGAGCAGGGAGAAGAGGTGGGAGAATATGTAGCGAATATTGATGAAGTGAATAAAAAAGTGAATAATGATAATAATGACAGAACGAGGAGAATTGACAGAGAAATTGACTTCACAGAAGAATACACTGTCACAGTCATAAAATATGTACAGACCAGAGATGTAAAAGTCCAGCTTCAGAGAGTAAAAGTCCTGCCATGTATTGGTTCTACCTGTGCACTTAAAGGGAAACTTGCCAGGATTAGCTATATTTCCCCCTCTGCTGGAGAAATTGTGCATTAGGCTATTTCAAATTGTGGAAAAAGGTAACGATAAAGCACATGGATTTGTTTACAAGTTAGCGAAACGGTTAGCATAAGTTCGGCAGAACAATGTGGATCTTACAAGGTAAGAAACACGACTTAAAACAAGTTTCTTGTTTCTCACTTCTCTTTCCGGGACGGTAGTCTCAATGTTGCAAGGTTGGTTTTCCGCCTGGGGACGCTAGGGGCCGTGGGAAAAGTCCCCATTTTCACCGGAACAGGTCATTTAACCATCCAAATGATTTCTAAACGAGTTTATTACGTTGAAATAGTTGCCAAGTTCCCCTTTAACACAAGTGATTTCACTAATTACCTGATCTATCTGGCTTACAGTTTTTCTCAGTCGCTTTGGTGCTTTTTTCAGATCAGAATTAAAATTCTCATAACTATTAGTTCAACCTCCACAACATTTAGTCATTTGTGCACATCATAGTAGCAATTTCTCCTTCCTCTGGACAAATTGCAAATACTTTTGGACATGTATCAGTTGCTTTCATACAATTCTCTGCTGTTTTTTAACATTATCATTTGCTTATGTCATGTCAGTCAAAATGAACTATCCTTATGAATGCTGAATAGTCGTTCCCAATAAAACTAATAGTCTTCATTTCATTGCTTGAGTCATTACATACAAAATTGTTGAACTAGTTATCAAATTCTGTCACAATGCTGTAGAATTGCAAAGAGCATACAGTAAAAATGTACGTATTCAGTGTCTTGTACTCACTTACTCACCTAACTACAGCAATGTGTAACTTTACTGTAGTTTTCAAATGGCTGTACAAGTACTGTATAGTGCTGTTTTGAGCAGTGCCTTTTTTTGCATTGGAAAACACTGAGAGAACTGTCATAATGAAAACATGACAAAGCCATTTGACTATCTTGTTCATAAACGATGGTGTCAAGACTTCTCATTTTGATGACACTGACAGTTTCATTGACATGAATACCTGCTTTTGAGGAATGGACTATCCATTTTGAGCAAGTGACGTGCTTTTGCAGGTCATCCACTAGGTTTTGCAGTTTGCACTAATTGTTCTGAGAATTGCACTAACTGCTGTGCAAATGTTAATAGTGATGTGAGAAAAGCACCAAAGCGACTGAGAAAAACTGTAAGAGCTGTGCTAATTAGAATCAGCTGATTAAGTGAATGGTTGAAACAAAAATGTGGCAGGACTTTTACTTTCTGAAGCCGGACTTTTACAGTACAGTATGCCACTTCAAGACTTACACTGTCTAGGCGATTTGCAACCTGTATCATCTGGTCTTGAACCCGGGTTTCATTATCCATTACTTTGAACTGTTGGTGAGAAAAGTGGGAGAGGAGAGAGGAGAGGGCGTGAGGAAACCCCATTGCACCTGCCTGACACTGATTTCATATCACATTCTCTTTACTGATTCATATGAAGAACTATGATGAAGTGAGAGGCTCAAGGGTCTGTGTAATTCGTAGAAAAAGCAGAGTGCAGGGAAGGCACGTCCAACAATTTGTACGGGTGCTCGATCAAAACTTGACTGAAGATGAGATTCAAAAGAAAAATCTGTACACTGTTACATGGTCCCAGAAACTTTAATTTGAAGTGTGGAGATCTTTCTTTTGATTTGGTTTAAGTGAGAAGCTCAAGGGTCGGTGTGAATCTTACTCACTCCATTGTAATCCACCACTATAATCAGCTCCACGTAGTGAGTCTGCTGCATAATAGCTCGCCTCCTCTGGTGAAAAACACAAACACATGTATATACAGTACAAAAGAATGCCACCATATAAGCAGACACATGCACAGACAGACACACTTACTCTGAGTAAATGACTGACAGGATCCCCAGACATACCACTGTGAGAGTGGCCAATGTTCTGGGCTTTGGAGGAGATGTCACTGTCGCTAGGGTGATGGGTGTGGGGGGTTCCACAGGTGACAGGTTCCGTCTCCTCATCCTCCAAGCGGTACACCACATGCTCAAAGCCAGATGAGCCCTCCAGAGGCTCAATCCCCAATGTAGTGTTCCCTACCATCAAAAACCCACTGACGACATATACATAAATAAAGACAATTATGTACTGTTGATGAGCTTTTGAGGATACTTATGAAGATACTTTTTTATGTTAAAAAAGTTCCTTTTGAACACGGAGTTATATAAGTCCGTTTTTAGTGTATAAAGACAAAATGCTGAGAGGCACTATACTTCATAGAACAACCCAGGAAGTTAGAGGGATTGTACCTGAGCCCAGAACAGAGGCTGACAGATGCAGATGAAAACTCAACATCCTCCACATAGCCTCTGTAGTGACAGTGATTCTGCAAAGGATTGAAGGGTAAACATTAATTAAATGAAGGGAAAATGAGTACCCTAATTTCCCAACTATTAGCCGCGGCTTTTACATTGATTTAGCAAAGTTTCTTCAGCTATGAGGTTAATACACGGGGGCAGTTAATATGGTATTAATATGGTTTTGTTTCTTTTAACTTGCATAAAACACTGTCCTGCAGCTTATATACAGTGCAGCTAATACACAGGAAATTACTGTATTCATTTACATCATACAACATCAGGCATGCATATGTTTTCAGTTTACAAATGAGAATTGCTGTGGATGTGGATGACTGATGTGCTCTCCATTAGGGGTCGTTCCTTTAAAAAAAAATGGAAATTATGTCGAAATTATGTCAGTAAATGTGTTATCTAGCTCTGATGCAGTGTGTTCCTGACAGCTCTGCCCCCATGTATTTGTCATCATCTACTCTGTGTTTTGGGGAAATGCTTTTTTAAGTTATAGTTCCTGTTTTCATGACTTTTTCATGAAGCATGTGATTTTGCGGTCAATGTTTGGCTGATGATTATAGCACTGTTCAAGTGCTGTTAAAAACTAGAATAGATGTTGTGAAGCTTATCTTAGCTTAGTTTAAGTAAATAAAAACAGCTTGCTATGTGTATGTGTGTATGTGTCTGTGTGTCTAGTCAATCTTTGTGGATGTGTGGATGTAATATGAATGTCTATGTGAATCTTTATGTATGTGTGTGTGTGTATGTGTGTCTATGTGAATCTCTGTGTGTGAATGTGATTCTTACCTGCATGTCAGGTCTCTCAGTGATGAGTGAGCCATCTTTACCATATGTGTAAACAGTGAAATTCCAGGGAAGTAGGACACTATGAACAAAACACATGAACATGAAGACGTCAACAATGTGTAGGCGTAACAGTACTGATGTCAGAGACAGAATGAAGACATAGTTCCAGTCATTCAATTACAACTTCAGTTCAACCAGGGAAGCTCAAGGAATTTCTGTTTAATGCTATGCTGATGCATGATGCCAATCTCTCATACACTTTCAGTTAATGTGAATTATGAAGTTTTATTTTGGTTTAAATGTGTGCCTTTATGGAATCAAAACAAGAAAACAAACAAAAATTATTATTATAAAATTATTAGACTTTCTCAAGCCACTTGTTCTGCCACTTCATACCTTGGTGAAGTAAAACTTTACTAACAAAACCCTCTCTGATCTATTTATGTATCCTTCAAATAGGTTCTGTTTCTGAGTCTTTTCTGAAAGCAGTCACTGGGATAGCAAAATTGGTTCACAAGTTCATGGTGCTTACACTTGCATGCAAGAAAAGCCAAAAGAGAAGTTTTTTTCAGGTTGTCTGAATGGTTACTAGTGAGGTCCAAGAATATGCATGCAAGAATGTATCGGGATATATCACAGCTCAGCGACAGGTGTGTGTAAGTATGCTGTACAAGATAACAACAAGGCACAAAACGGACAAGCGGGAACTGGCTATCGATCAGAGAAACAAGTACAATATTATGGCAGAGTTAAGGGTTATGAGGGGGATTCATATAAACACTTACTTGTTCCTCTCCAGAATAACAACATGCTCCTTGCCCTGGGCTTGGATGGTGTAAGTCACCTTAGGCAGACAAAAAGGGCTCCGGTCAATTGTTAAGTCGCTTTGGACAAAAGTGTCTGCTAACTAACCATAACCACAAACCACTCACTCACATGAAGGATGAGACTAGAAATGAACTCAAGCCGTCAGGGTGCAGAGAACTTGGTCTATGTAATAAATCTAACTTGAGTTCATATTACATCAACAAATGTAAGTGATCAACATGACATACCACCTGTATGCATGTCAGTGAGGGCATATTAACACAACAGTTGAGATGGATGATGATTCTTTATTTGAAATGTACCTCCCCTGTGTCTTGGTTATCCAGGTCTCTCCTCTGTCGTGCTATGCGTTTTGGTACGGTCACCTCATAAGCAGAGAAGCGAGAAGTTTGCTGGAAGGCTGACCCTACACATGGAATTGTGACAGAGGATTATTGACTTCATGACAGTAAAATGTGAGTGGGCCTACAGTCACACAACATTTACACACCCTTGCTAAACTTGACTAAAAAGAAGAATAAAAAGTCCTCTTTTGTAAATTGATCGTCATGCTTAAATTAAAAAAAAAATCCAACCTTTAAGGACACCAATTTTCTTTGTGAATGAATAATGCATTGTAACTAAATAAATGTTCTTCCTTAAAATACAGGAGGCATAAGTATACATCACAAAATTAAGCACCGTTCCACTGCCTTCTCCCATTTCAGTGATAGGCTAGGCTACTATAGGCGTAATTAATTTACAGACTCCCTAGATTAAAGAAACCATATCCACGCTGTTTTGTTGAGGGAAAACTATGAGCAAATGTTCTCACACTAAGCTAGGCCTACCACGTAGAGGTTTAAACCAGCTGAATTGATCTCACAGTAAAACTAAACATAACTGTTATTATAAACATTATAGTGGGTTTTATTTGATTTAATTTAATTGTGAAGATATAGCCTAGGCCTACTTAATTATACTGCAATTGTCATTTAGTAAAACAATTAGCCTATGTTTCATTTGAATGTTATTACAGTAAGACTAGGCTATAACAATATTCACTTTACTTACCGTTATTGCAGTTGACAAGGTCAAAGATTAAAGCAATGCTGAAGATCTTGTAGCACCAAACAGATTTTTTTTCTCCCATGACAGACAACTTAAATATCTTGTTTAATACAACGAAATCCTTTTGTTTCATAAAACACAAATCACTAAATAGCTGAAACAGAACGTGCTCATTACATGCATGCCACATGGACACTGTTTTGACAGCAGATTGTATCTATTTATAATTTACCCAGTGAGTTGCTCAAACGTGTGACATCATTACCAGGATAAAGAGAAGTCACGCTGACTAATAACTATGCAACTCTGAAAGCACAAGGGTCAGAACAATCTTCTGTTTCTGATGTAGCTAAATACAAACAAAATGAATGAAAGAGATGAATGATTTCTTGGTTCTAGATGTTAACCGTACAATTAACTACAAGTTTCTTGTACTTACAGTTGTAGGCTTCACAGTAATTTCTGATTTATTCATTCAATTGGATTAGGGCTACACATAACTTTCAATTTTGATATAGGTTACAAACATGTGAACGTAGGCCACACTTGTGTTCCAACAGAAAATCCTTCCAGTTTCAGAATGGAAATGCCTGCTCCATTAGAAATGTGTAGCTTACCAAGGCCTCAGTCACCAGAAAAAAAGGTAAATCACCTCAGGGTCTCATTGAGTCTTTTATTTTTTCAAAGAAGGCCAGCATATTAACATTGCGTCTGTGGGGAATAATACAAAAGTCTCTTGAGCATGTTATGTTCTATATTCTACACATGGAATAAAAAACAGATACAGAACCTTTCCTCTTCCTAACACTGACTCACTATCGCCCCATAGTGGTAACAGTTTGATACTGTAAAAAAAATCTAATTCTATCATCATTCATTCATTCATTCATTCATATGGTTCAAGGAAAACATTAATATCTTCTTATGTTAATATACTATGTAAACTATATAACTTTTCAAGGAATAAACAAGTATTTACATTTTAAATGTACAAGTCACAGTTCTATCAGTTTTAAAATTTACAAAGAAATCTCAGCACATTGCACATATCACACATATAAAAAAACACCACAATATGGAAAATACAACACATTTTACAAACAAATTACACATCTTGACATCAGACAATATCAGACATGTGATAACGGCTGTCAGACAGTGGCCGATTTGATAATCCTAGGTTGTTGTTGACTGATAAAGTTGACTGGTATTTAACAGACTTTTTTTTAAATCTAAAGTGACAGACTCGCAACCGCAAGTACGGGAAACAAACCCGTGTCAACCAATTATCAAATGGTGATATCACTGCTGCTCCCCCATCATGTCAGGCATACCTGCCAACATTCCCATTTATTTCCCGGGATTTCTTCCGTATTTCAAGGTCATCTCCCGGTTTCCTCCCGTTTTGTCATTTCTCCCGGAAAACTCCCATAATTTGCATGCCCATCAAACTTCATTTTAAAATCACGGATCGATTCATATTTTCTATTAGTCTGACATTTCTCAGGTTGCCAGATTGTGTATGAAATACACCCTACACATAAACCATCAATTACTTATGTTTGTCATAAAACCTGGAAACCCAAAAGCCAAATAAGGAAGCCTGTCACTTAGTGTTGCAAGCAAGCGGACTAGTTGAATTGCCTACTCCAGAACTAGCTGTTGTCAAATTCTTAGGGAAGAAATGATTAACACATCACATAAACTGATACTGAGTGTTGAGAAAGATAAAAGAATCCCGTTTTTTGAAAGCTAAATGTTAGCAGGCATGACGTCAGGTCTGGTGTCACATCTCATCTTCATCAGCTTCTCATTCAGTATGGACCCGTGGCTAAATCTGTTAGCGGTTAGGAATACCCTTTGTTAAAAATGTACTCAATATAAATGTATGTAATTATTCAATATAGCTAAAAACAAATTTACACACATGACACACACACACACACACACACACACATATATATGTCATGTGCTCCAATACCTTTCTGCCTCTGCCTCCTCTTCATCTGGTTTGTTAAACTGAAGTTTCCTGGATATTCTCATATGCTTTGATGGATGGGGAGGGCTTTCATCATGTCCTCTTTTCACAGGCCTTTTAGGGTCGGAATCAAGGGAGCCACACTGGGACGTTCCTGGCGTTCTGTAGGATAATTGAGAAAAAAGAGAATTTTAAAAGGACGCAAATTTGAAACTATAATTCACTTTCTAACTAACAATTCTATACATCGTATTTCACTGTTTTCACATGATCTGCCACATTCTCTTATTCTCCTGGATGGTTAAATCTAGAAGACAGGTTCAACTTCAATCTAATGCTTTGTCACAGTGACAACAGTTGTTAATCAAAAGACAAGAAACCGGAGTGACCTTGATGATTTGTAAGCATAGCCTCATAATATTTTCGAGACGGCTTCAACAACATGATTATATAGGCTACTAATGGAGCACTAAAGGCAGCATGCACCGTATTTAGCAGCACACCTACCCAGTTGGTGGGGTCATCATCCCTGGAAATTTGGAGCCTGCAAGGGGTGATTGCAAGGCATTGGAATGGTGAGTAAAGACTGGTTCAGGTTTTGATGACAACGTGAAGGGCTGAGGAACATAAAGCAAACTGATATAAATACATGGTATGTAGGTATAGAGGTATCCTCTATGTATGGTAAACTGTGGCTTCAGCATTCTTGTTTGAGGGGCAGGATTATTTGCATAATCCAAAATTACTCTTGGATTGCAATTTTAGCAACTAGCAAGATTATTTTCATAATGTACCTCTTCTTCAGAATCAACGCTCTCTGCACTGGGGATGAGAGACAAGTCAGTGTTGCAGACCACATCCAGTGTTTTAAGATGCTTTGGACACCTGCACAGTTCTCCTGTAGCGTCCTTAAGTTGGTGCTTCAGCAGTACAGGGTCAGTGTAGTGCTGTTTGATGTGGGTTTCACAATAGGCGGGAGTGCAGGACAGACACCATTTAACAGCTCTCAGCTTTGTCCCGATGCAAAAATCACAGGCCACATCTCCGTCTCTAGCATGGCTGCGTTTAGGAAGAACTGGACTGTAATTAGCCCTCTTAAGCATCTGGACCGCCACTCTATTGGTGTAAAGTTCTGGAGGTGTGTCATATGCCTTTAAGCACTGCGGACAGTCATAGACTCCCTCCTGGTTAGGCTGCTGCCAGTGTGAGGTGATGCACTTTTTGCAGAAGCTGTCTCCACAAGGGATGCATACTGGGTCTGCAAAAACGGTTTTACAGATTGAGCATGTGAGTGGATCCTCAGTCTGTGGATCTGGGTCACTGTATTGAAAGAGACAAAAAAGGTTTGCTTTAAATTAGCAATTAATTGCTTTATTGGTCTGAGTAATTATTTTTACAAATGAAAAGCTACACATAAAGATCTAAATCTGACAGCTAAAATATGCATAGGTGTAACAATGCATACCGCACAATAAAAACTAGGGGATCAGCCATGAAACAAACACCAATGCGTGGCTGACTTGATGTTCTTCCAGTAAAGCACTGACAGATTATGCGTATTTTGAATAGTTATGGACCGATCAGGCAGAATAATAATTCTGTAATATCGGATCACACTGATCAATTATGGGGACTGGGGTCTGCCGTCGTTAATGGAAGCTTGTTGTCTTTTGCTCTTTCTGCCCATAAAGGGAATATAGGTGCGGTTGCCACAACATCACACGCTATTTCAGTAGTGATATAGGTATTTAATAGAAGCTTGATGTCTTTGGGGTTTTTTCCTGTCCATAAATGGAATAGGGTTGTGGCCACCCATTTCAGTAGTGATCTGGTTAGGTTTTCCCCCATCCCTTCATGCATGTTGCAGCCCCACTATTAAAAAGTAAATAGTGTCCTTGCCTCAAAAAGCTCAAAAGCAGGTTGTGTACCAGTGGCATCACTTAAAGGACAAGTTCGGTATTTTACACTTAAAGCCCTGTTTTCAGATTGTTTCTGATGAAATAGAACGGTTAAGATTGAAATTTGGACATATGCTGCTGGTCTGAGGGTTTTCGGTTTCTGTGGTAGCGGCCCCCCACCTCCACAATGGCTGCATAGGTGCACTGGAACAATCCTTCCTAAAACGCATTAAACTTTCGTTTACAAAGACGTGAAACTCACCGAGTGGTCAGGGGTGTTCACTGAGTTTCATCAGAAACAATCTGAAAACAGGGCAGTAAGTGTAAAATACAGAACTTGTCCTTTAATTGGCTACAACTATCAGGAAGCCACAGTAATAAGGAAACATCCATAATTAGAAATCTTTCAAACCTAATGGATATGTTGGGTTCTCCATTAAAGTTCTCTATTTGACCCTTTGACCGGTCTGTCCTCTCAGAGTCCTGGCTAAGACATGGCGACCTGCTCCTGTCAGATTTCCCAGTGAAACAGACACAAACACATTTAGAAATAAGATATTCAGATATTTAGTTGCATAAGATTCAAAATTTAAGAATCACCCTGAATATGACAGTTATTTGATGAAAAAAACATTCTCTATACAGAATTGGGCTCAAATGTGAAGTCTCCATAACACAATGGCATGACTCTTTGTAGGGCTGCACGATTTGGGGGAAATATCTAATTGCGTTTTTTTTTCTGACAGATATTGTGATTGAGATTTGCAATATGATTGTTGAATGACAATGAGTATTTTTACATGGACATTAATATTCCGATATTAACCCAGTTAAGACAATATTCAGAAGATACTGCCATGTAAACAGCATATTCTGATTGTCTTAATCAGAATAACATCATATTCAGAATAAACATAACCGAAATAAGGTATGTGGAGTATTCCGATCTTATTCGCAATTGAGGTATGTTCTAGACATGTAAACACCTTATTCACAATATGGCACCTATTGGAATATTCACAGCATTTCTCGACAATTAAGCGCAGCATTATGGCAAATAACAAACTGTTTGACGGCCCGCTGTATTTCTTCTGTCACAGGGGCGGATCTAGAGATTTTTTCCTGGGGTGGCGAAGGGGTGGCATGAGGTTCCAGGAGGGGGGGCATGGACATTATTCAAAACCTAAAATTCTACGGATTTCATTGAATATATTTTTTGTTCTCTACATTACATTACACGAGGTGGGAGGCAAATCGGAGATGTAGCTGGCGTTTTGGATGATGTGGGTCTTAATATGTGAATTTCTTTCTCTGTGTAACCACTACAGTCAGTGTAGTCTGTACTTAAATTATACAGTGTCAAAAAGCAATTCTAGGGGGGTTTGGAGGTATGTTCCCCCAGAGAATTCTTTTAAAAAATGACCCCTCAAATGATTTCTTCTAGTTAGTTTTGAGGGAATATGGATACATTTATAAAATAAGCCATACATAGATTTAGGTTATATGGATTGAAACAAGATTCTGATGATTTGGGGGTATTTTTAAAACATGACCCCTCAAATGATGTCTTCTAGTGAGTTTTGAGGGAATATGGACAAATTTAGTCATACAAAATAAGCCATCGGTAGATAAAAAAAGAATATTAATATCCAACACTATCTAACTGCCTTTTCCAAGTATGTAGTCTAAATTACTGAAACAATTTGTGAAATAAGATACCAGAGACACTAGGCAAATATTTATAGGCAAGTCATGCAGTTGGTAGCACCATACATAGGTTAGGCTATTGCAAGGCTTAAAGCATGGACATTTTCTGTGCCTTTAAGTTAGGCTATTATTTTTAAGACCTAATATTATATAGGTATTATAATATTATGATATCAAATAATGTTTTTGCTCAGAACGAACCTAAATGGAAATCAGTCCCCCTCAGTCCCTGATCTTTAGTGTCAAATGTTACGTCTTGCCATTCACAATTTAGGCTACTCACTCACTCACAAAGTGGTGAATAAGGAAGTACATGTATACTGTATTAAAGTACCTTTATAAATATCCTATTAAGAAACGACCTCAAACACGAGTGAACAAGCAACATGTTAATTTCTTGAGGACACAAACTCCTGTACTGGCCTCAGCTTGTTGGTTCATCTACCAGCAAATGATTGAAATCTATCACCCAATGAAACTGGAAGATTTAACTGGAATCTAAGCAATTACAGCTCATGCACAAAGCTTCATATGTGATGTGCTTTCAAACGTCTAGTCTAGTAGCCTACTCTGAGTAGGGTTTGTTTGAAAATAGTAGGCTACTTTTACTTATTGTGATTGAGTAGAATTTCAGTCATGTAACTGTAGGCTACTTTTACTTCTGTAGATTGATTTACACCATATATGAAAAGAAAGGGTAAAAAAAAACGCAACCGCCACCAGCTTGACACCGATTAGATATTCTAGTTTGATTTGACATGTCGACCAAATTTGGATAGTCATAGATGCTGGGAAAGTGGATGCATGACAATTTTGAGAACCCGTGTTGAATTATCACGTGTATGGGTTGACATTGACAGCAGTATTTAGGCTACAATCAAATGTTATAAACTAGCGACACACAGACCATCATCAAAAAATTCGATGAGACAAAGTCTTGCGGATGTAAATGACGTAGTCTAACAGTGAGGTTGTTGCCGGGTTAACTGATGGACTGACTATGGGTCTGATTATGGACTTTTTCGACTTGGTGGTCAAACTTACCACTTCGTTGTAGGCCTACAGACAGTTGACACATAGTTGCATGCACTGTGCAATCTGCTGCCAATGGTGAAATTTCGCGGGGGTCACTGCGCTGATGGTGATGGGTGAAACCATTGTGAGGGGACGGGGGATTCTAAATCGGCGATTTCTGTTTGAGAGGAGTTTGGTGCGGGTTTCACACCTTCTCACAGTCCAACATGTATGAACATAAAATATACTTAAAAAAATATTATCTGATTTATAAATGGGGTGGCAACAGGGGTGGCAAGACTGTGTCCCAGGGGTGGCAGTTGCCACCCTTTGCCACCCCGTAGATCCGCGCATGTTCTGTCGTGACCTTCTGGCAGCAAAGTTATTTATGAGTGGAGCGATGTAGAGCTTCAGAACAGATGTCGGGAATGAAGAAGAAGGTAGCCTACACTTTTGGGGTGAGGAAGAAACTCACTCGACTTAAGTGGCAGTATAGGTTAGGTAGTGATAAGGTTACTATGAAAACATTCACAGAAGGAACATTTAGAACTTTCATAAAGTCGTAATTAATCAGAATATTCTGTGTGACATGTCAACGGGAAAATGAACGGAATATTCTCTTAACAACGCAAACACCATATTTCCAATATTGTCTTATACAATCTTGGGCAATACTCGGAATATGAATGTCCATGTAAACATACTCATTTTGAATATTCAGTTAAATATTCCAAATGTCTCTAAGTTGTCCCACTTCTTGGTGAGCATGCTTAGTGCATGAGAAGCACCACACTCCTTAAGCTCAAAAGAAATGAAAAAATCTAAGATTGTTTTTAGGCCATATCGCCCAGCCCTGGTGCAGTGGCATCTTATTTTTTTCCAGAACTGTATATATAGATAGATATATAAGGAAGCCACACTAATGATGAAACATCCGTAATTAGAAATCTCTCAAACCTTATGGATATGCCAGGTTCTCCATTAAAGTTCTCTGTTTGACCCTTTGATCGGTCAGTCCTCGCACTGATCTCACTAAGATCCGGTGAACTGCTCCTGTTTGATGTTTCAATAAAATAGAAATAAACACATTTAGAAATGATAATATAACGAAATATATTATAAGGTTATAACATTTGAAAAAATAGTGAATACATGTAGATCTACGTGGGAAAAAATGGCAGAAATGTGGCTGCATACAGTAACATGTGTTCAAAATTCTGGAATCACCCTTATATATCTTCATGGGAAAAGCACCCTCTACATGGGCTCTAATATGAACACATGGGAACTCTCATTTTCTGTTTTGGCTTAACGTCTCTATTACACAATGACATGACCCCATGCTGTCCACAGTCATTGAGCAAACAGATTTAAAGCAACTGTACACAGCACTGTACACAGCAATCAGTTTTCGCTGTATGTTTTTATATACCACTACCATTTTGATACCTCTTCCATTTTGTACCCTTATAGTAATATGTAAACATTAATATAAAGTACAGGGCACTATGTAGTTCTGTGATACAGGGACGGAAATACCTAGCCTAGAAATCTAGACGCACCCTAGCGGCAGCATATGTAATTTGCTGCCTGGGCTAGACTAGCAACTCTCCGTTGGCTTGCGAGCTGGAAAAATTAAACTCTGATAGGGCCAATCACATCATGTACAGAGACATTAGGTGGGCTTAACATAATGATTGATAGCAGAGTTGCAACGATTTGGCTTGAATTCCCTGCTACTTGAAAACAAAGAAGATGGATGTTGCTGTTGGCGAACAGCGTGACACGAGTTAAGCTTTTTTTAAGTTGCCAAAAGTTTGAACTAGCCAACTAGCTCCGCTGGTGGGAAAACGTATGGGACTCATGAGTTGTAGCGCGCTGTCTTATTGCATGCAGAGGGAATTTGAAAGACAACCGATTATCCCGCCCCTCGGACTGAGCACTGCCAACGGTGAGTGCCCAGACCCTACATTCTAATGTGGGTCTGGCTCGTCAGGCTAGGAAATACCCACATAACAAAAGCTTTCTCAGCAAAACATCAACAATTATAACACATTAGCATCTTAGGTAGCTTTTATCAGTACCAGCTCTGTTATATGGGATGAGAAAGAAAAAGAAAGACATTTATGTAACATTCAAAACCAAACAAAAATGTGTTAGCATAGTGTCAACAAAATATTGATGAAAGCACATTCTTTTGTACATAGAAAACAAAACTGATGCCGTGCACAGAATCATCTGCTGCGCTTCATTTTGTAAAAGGCTGAATGCACTTCTCATGTCATGGAATACAGAGCACTGAGAGAGACTTCATGACATGTGATCTCACCTCTTTGATTCCAGGTCCAACATATCGGTCGTATCCTTAAGATTGTGGCCACGGGAAGGTGACTGTTCTGAATTCATTCTAAAAGGACATCAGGCAAAACAGGTCACTGATGAATTAAACAAAAGAAAGTGAAGTTGGGGATTGAATAGATATCTCAGGAGAGCGCAAAGAATTTAACAGGGCCCAAAAATACTTTCTGTACTGAAGACAGAGGTGAATTGGTAGTGTGAACTACCAGGAATTATCCTTGAGGGCCGATAAACCTTGAGGCCAAGACCATTTAAGTTATAATTTTTCATTTTAATTACAGTTGCCCAACTATCAGCCCATAAAGCAGGAACAGTAGCCCATTGATTCATTGTATGATCCATCTCTTACAAGGCCTCACTTTTCCTTCTCTGTCCTGTCTGTTTCTTGTGTTAGATGCCATGGCTCTCAGAGCCAAAAACCTTTGGAGGGATGAGGGTATCAAAATGGATGATCAAAAAGGCTTCAATATTTACAACAGCCTATCAGACAAACTGTGTCGCACTCGCAACAGGTGGAACCTGGAGGAGGAGAGATGGCTGGCCATGACCACTGCCCGACAGAGGAGCAGGCGAGTGAAAGCAGGAAAACAAAAGAGGGACCCAGTGTCCACACCCTGAGCCAAGGGACAGAGTGAACAGGAGCAGATTATGATTGAAGTGGTAAGAATGGAGTAGCTTCATGATCGACAGGGACTTGCAGAGGTAGTGTGCTGTACATGTCATTATGACAACAATGATTATTAATTGAATTAATTTCTTAAAATAACATTGGTGGTGTTTTTCATTGTTATGAAAGTTTTGGCAACTTAAGGCCGATTTCCTGCTCATATTGCTGAATATTTTGAAAGAGCCTGGCAACACAATCTACTGAGTTTGCCTGGGATGCAATCCATAATTAAAGGTGCAGTAAGGGCTTTTACATAATTTCAAGCCCATAACATTTTTTTACATATTCAGCAATCATCTCCTCACGACCGCTAGCTGCCCATTCCGTGAGTACAGTAAAAAAAACAAAAAAAAAAACAGGTATCTATAGGCAGCTCAGGCTCTGAAAACTGGAAATAAACAAAGTGGGGGCAGCCTGCCCCAAACAAAAACAAACCCCTGACTGTTTCTCAAACTCAAGGAGGCTGCTATTTGAAGGATGTTACATCGTCATCACATCATCGTTACATCGTCATCACATCATCAAAGTACTGTTCCTATATCAAGCATCCTAGCCTGGCTAACGTCAGACCTCATCTCATTGAGCTAAAAGGCCAGGCTTCCAACTCAGCGGTTAGAAGCGTTCTTAAGGTTAGGGGTGTGAGGATTTACACGCGCAACTAGCATGCTAGCTCAGTTCGCCTCCGTTACACGTACTTAGAACACCCACAATCCTGTGCGCACATTTATGGAGGATTTAACATCTGTACTAAACAAGGTATATTTAAATGTAGCCTAAACATTGTCTTATTGTCACTGTAGCCTAGCCTAAATGAAGTATGGAATGAAAAATGAAGCCCAGCCTAAATGTAAAAAAGGCATTTAGGAAGGGTGTTTAAACCTCTTCTCATGAGACTGAGTTAATTAGTACACTTTTCTCTTTACAATTTTGCTTAATGAATCAAACATGTATAATTTCATTTATTGACGTGGGATAATGACAGTGTCCCTCGTCTTAGAAGGATTTGACTCAGCAGGGCTAACAAGAATCCTTTTCACAAAAGCTAATAAAGGTTATAAATTGAAATATAACATAAACACAAACAAACGTGACTTCCTGTGTAATCTCTGACTGTATCTTTAAGGCTGATGGTATTTCTGACAGCAACTCAGGTTGCAGGCTTTAGTTTTATTGTTTGTTTGTTTTTGTTTTCTGTTGATTTGATTTCTTTTCTTTTGAATACAGTCTGTATAAAGTGGAGAGATAGACTTCTCTGCATAGTCTGTCTGCCTCTTCACCCCCCCCCCCCCCCCCCCATGTTTGGATACTGTCTGTCCACTAGCCACTTTTTACCACTAGCCACTTTTACCACTGTCTTTCTGCCTCACTGTTTGCGTGCTATATTAGCACATTAGCACATATGCATAACCCCTCCCTCCATGCCACAGCCGAACTGTGGCCACACTTATACCTTTTCTTACAGTTTTTCTCAGTCGCTTTGGTGCTTTTCTCACATCACTATTAACATTTGCACAGCAGTTAGTGCATTTCTCAAAACAATTAGTGCAAACTGCAAAACCTAGTGGATGACCTGCAAAAGCACATCACTTGCTCAAAATGGATAGTTCATTCCTCAAAAGCAAGTATTTATGTCAATGAAACTGTCAGTATCATCAAAATGAGAAGTCTTCCATCGAAGACTCAGAAGACACCATCGTTTATGAACAAGATAGTCAAATGGCTTTGTCATGTTGTCATTATGACAGTTCTCTCAGTGTTTTCCAATGCAAAAAAAGGTCAGAATTCGTTGACACTACCTGAACATGCTCACAGCTCAAGACAGCACTATACAGTACTTGTACATCCATTTGAAAACTACAGTAAAGTTACACATTACGGGAGTAAGTGAGTACAAGACACTGAGTACGTACATTTTTACTGTATGCTCTTTGCAATTCTACAGCATTGTGACAGAATTTGATAACTAGTTCAACAATTTTGTATGTAATGACTCAAGCAATGAAATGAAGACTATTAGTTTTATTGGGAACGACTATTCAGCATCCGTAAGTATAGTTCATTTTGACTGACATGACATAAGCAAATGATAATGTTAAAAAACAGCAGAGAATTGTATGAAAGCAACTGATACATGTCCAAAAGTATTTGCAATTTGTTCAGAGGAAGGAGAAATTGCTACTATGATGTGCACAAATTACTAAATGTTGTGGAGGTTGAACTAATAGTTATGAGAATTTTGATTTTTCATTCTGATCTGAAAAAAGCACCAAAGCGACTGAGAAAAACTGTAAATAGTTGAAGGGTTTGATTCCAAAACGCTATATCCACCATTTTAATGAATTTTCATTAAAAAAAAAAATTCATTTTGTTTCGCAAGTAATTTCAGTAGAACTGTAACTAGGTATTGTTATTTGATTTATCTTACTCAATCAAAACAACAAAAAAGCAAGTTGATTGATATTACCTGAAATACAAGATCAAATAACATGACTTTCTAATGTTTTTAAAAGTGGAGATATAGCATTTTGGAACCAAACTCTTCAGTTATATATATAGATATATAGACTTTATTTCTGCATTGTTGCACTGTTGGACTTACTCATTTGCACTATCACCATGACCACTATCACCATTGCACTATCACCATGACACTCACTTACACAGAGCACCTTACCTTACCTTACTATGCACAGAGAATCACAGGCTGAGTCCCTGCCTCAGTCATTATAAGCAGGGTGCGATTTGTAGGGGGGGATGGTGAGGATTTCCCCCCCTCTGGTTTTCCTATCCCTACCTCTGCTAAATTATTTTTATCGTCGGGGGGGGACAACATTTATCCCCCTCTGCCCCTCATATTGATTAATGCTACTTCATATAAGTAAAGCGCTGCAACGTGAGAACAGTCTAGTAGGCTAGCCTACATAATAATCTGACATCAGAAACGCACCGTCACCGTCAGCACTGATGCTGCTGACACAGTGGCTGCGTGATAACTTAATTTGGCCTTGATCGTGCAGGACATTTCAGAATGTCGAGTGTGTAATCCATCATAAATGGCTAGGTTCAATGTAAAAGTTAGCTGGACAAATGAAAGAAAACGAGAAGGATTCAGTGAAGCATAATAATGTTTTAGAACCTTCAAAATTAGAAAACTGATGCAACTGAGATGGAGGACAACTGCACGTAGAGTAGAACGTTGGCCTATTGTCCGAAGGAACTTACATTAAATGAGGAGATATTTGCTGAATGTCACAAAAAGTGTTACAGAAATTGCTTGGCATCGCTTATTCAATGGCTCTCTACCGAAACACCTGTAGTTTGCGGAGGACGAACGAGAAAGCACTCGTTTGATAAATCAGCCAGTAGTAGACAAATAACTTTTAGAAATAATCTGTACTGCAAAAACGAATGTTGGTGGGTATTTAAACTATCTAGCGGGTGTTTTAACAGCTGCAAGAAATAGAAGCTTCATGGTCTTTATGTTCTGGTTCGTAAATTATTTTCATAAAACTTCAAGTTGCCCTATAACTTTACTCTCCAAACTCTTCACTGTAATTTAACAATTTACTGACAGTATGGCAATTAACTGACAGTATGATAGGATAGGCTATTTATTTTCTGTAGGCTACAATAAACACATTTATTTTTTAAACTTTTGCAATATTACGCACTTGGCTACTGAACGCAAATCAGCAGGAGAGAGAATGCACGTAGCCTACGCAGCGTGTAGCGCAATGTGTAGGCTATTTGGTTACCAACTAACACTGTTAGCCAATTCACTAACTTAAGACTTCAGTGCCATCATATACAACGTTTTTTTTACACAACAAATACAGAAAGGATGGAGGCAGCAAAAGTAGAGAAGTAATTTCAGATGGGGCAAGAACAAGGTGAATTTGTATGCTTGTCAAAACGTAGTCCTACCCTGCATTAGAGGAGCTGATCATCATACCAAGCACACTCGCTGTTTAAAGTCATACACCACGGTAAACTAAAACTAAAATGTTACAAAGGTGGCAAAAATAATATAGGGTATTATTAGCCATGACATTACTAGGCTATGAATCGTTCGTTCTTTTTTTGGGGGGGGGGGGTTTACAAACTCATTCAAAATCCCCCCCCCCCCCCCTCTGTTTTTTACACAAATCGCACCCTGATTACAAGTGCCTCTTGATAGATTAATCACCACTATGTGGATACTGTTTTTTTAGAATTGATTTAGATTAATTAAGTGTTAGTATAATTTATATTTTAGTATATTTAGTATATCCTTTATCTTCTACTGTTCTTATTGCTTAGTTGTGTTTTTTTTATATTATATACTTTAATTACTTTTTCTGCTGTTAGTGAATGTGTGTTGTCTGCATGCTACTGAGACCTTGAATTTCCCCTGGGGATCAATAAAGTATCTATCTATCTAAAGATTATACATCCAAATGAGATCACACCACAGTCCAGATGATGGTGGTAATGCACTTGTTTGCAAACTGGCAATACAAAAACACAGAAGAGGAAAAACCTGACCTCACCTGCAGTCACGTGTCATATCTCTTTTCGCGGGAAATATCCAGACAGTAAAAGATGCTAGCCTCCTAGCCTAGCCACACCTAGCTGGACCTATCTCTGGGCCAGTTTACTCTAGATAAACTGGAAAATAAGCTTACAGTTCAGTCATTATATGTTTATGTTTATCTATCTATCTATCTATTTATATATATATACAACTATATGCATAAACAACACAGGATTTGGCCTTCACTTGCAGACTTGCATAATGTCATGAGATATATCAATGAGCCCAATGGCATGTCAAAAGTTAAGAAGTTCTTTAATTCTTTAGTGATTACATAGGCTAACCTATTGCCACCTTGCGAAGTGCTTGCTATACCTTTCGCCCATAACATGCACCGGATATAGCTTAGGCTACCACACAAACAATATAAAGAAGTATTTTACTTACATGTGATTTAATGTCGACCGATGCCGGTGCTGCTGCGACTATCAAGGAAGTAGGCGGTCCAGACCATGCGCCTGTCAGGACTGTGTGGTGACACTAACTAACAATGACAAATGCAACTGCGACTCCAGAGCGTAATGTTATGTACCAATATATCAGAATAACTGAATTTCTATATATTTCTGTCTATTTCTTTTATTTCTGTGGCATATTCCATTCTTGTACACTTCTGTGACGTCTCCATAGCCTATCCAATGAACGAGGTAGGTTGCATCACAGATGTTTTCGCGCGAAAAGTTGTGTGACATGCCTTCAGCGGCCATGTTATGGTTATGGATTTAGCAGACGCCTTTGTCCAAAGCGACACATAAATACAAAACAACATAATAATATTTAAAAATGAACAGGGAACAGATTAAAATGTAGGTCAAATATAGTAAGGAGAATAGTTGTAGTACACAATAATATCAATTCAAGCAATAGCCTAATAAAAAGCAATGTAAAAAAGGGGAAAGGCAATAATAAAACAATAATGTCAATTCAATCAATAATATAAAAACAATGACATGCTAAGACTACATTAAGGAGAATATCAATAATAAACAATAATGTCAAATTAATTAACAGCCCAATTAAAATAAAACAACATTATATAAACCATAACACATAAGCGCTTAAACAACTAAGTATATGTTGAATAGGAATGTCTTTAGACCCCTCTTAAACGACTCAAAACTACCAGATGTTGTTACTGTCAGCTGTTTAATTCGTGTTTTAATCTTTTTTAGCCTAGTCTAGGGGTCTTTTAGTCTACTGTCTTGTTGATTTCTTATTAGGCTATACCCTTGAATTTCCCCTGGGGATCAATAAAGTATCTATCTATCTATCTATCTATCTATCTATCTATTAGGCGTTTTGGCCCCAGACAGTTCGCTTCGCCAATCTCCCCAGGAGAAAATGCACGTAGCCAGTGGGGCTAGGTTGCTAGGTCTCCATATCAATGCATGGCCTCACCAATATACTTATGAATGGGAATAAATGTCTAGACACTAACTCTTGCAGAAATTATTTTCAAAAGAGTGGAAGCTGTTACAGCTGCATAAATATGATGACCGAATACCAATGGATTTGGAATGGGATGTAATTTAAGTAGGACAGCAGGTGGAGACAAATCCCTCTTAATTAGTAAAAACTGTAAGGCCAAAAATGATGCAGACATGAGCCATATCATAAATATGTCACCCATAAAAACATAAAAATACCAAAGACATATATTCTTTTTAGCGGATTTATTTTGCTGTAGGCTAGGCAACGTAATGTTTTATTTTTCAACCAATAGGAACTAGATATACGACACCGGTCTGTGCTCATGTGCCATATAGTTCTTTCACTTACCTAGAATGCTGGACCAGAGTGAATGTAGGGCCTACCCATTCACTAACGTTTTTCAAACCTAGGAAATTGTCCCACTGGACAGGATCTTGGTGGTCAGAGCCATAGAGTTTAGTTGACCGAAGTCTTAATGGATTAGTAGTAAATACTATTATTTGTGACTGCATTTCTAGGCAATCAATAGGCTATGCTTATCAATAGGCTATGCTTATATGCTCTTGTTCTTGTTCTTGTTGCTTAGGGCATTGGTTCCCAAAGACTGTGGGTCGCAGGAGATTTTATTTGGGTCGCCAGCACAATTTATGTTGTGTAATAGGCCTACCATTTAGCCAGGAAAGCTAACAGTTTTCTTTTAGGATCTAGTTTGTTAACTACAGTCACGGGCCTACAGTACTGTATGTGCAATTTTTCATTTAGAATAGCTCTGAAACTGGGGGGGCGAACGCGTCACACAGGGGACAGCGTGGACATCTCACTCACAAAATGAAACATTTCTGTGGGGCGCCTGCCATGGACCTCGCAGTTGCAAAATGCAAGGGACATGAATCAGCCATTTTGAACAAACATTAGCGAACACCATCTCTTTAGCTTGACCGATTAAAGGGACACCAGGCAAGCCTGATGCTTTTTCTCTACGAAACCCCCCCTCGCTTGGTCTGAAGCCCTTTTCCTTTCCTTTGCGTCTTCCGTCAAGGGTTTTCACTGCTTCTTCGCCGGCTCTGCCATTATACACACGTTTGCAACAATCTCTAGCGTTTCGTTAGCCTGCCTCTCTGCTGTAAACTGATCCTGCTTCGGTCGGCGGGTAGGATACACTGAACTTGCAAGTGGGATATTCTTCCTACAGACAGTAGGGGCGGGCGAGAGAGCCTTCATTCGCCCCGTAATGAGTCATTTAACCATATACCGACTTACGAAGATGATTAATTAACACGAAAACGTTGCCTGGTGTCCCTTTAAAATCTAGTTACCAAAAAAAAAAAAAAAAGTAAAGATTAGCTTCAATGTTACCGTTATTTCCCAACTATTAGCCGAGGTTTATACATTGATTTTGCAAAATTTCTTCAGCTATGAGGTTAATACACGGGGGCAGTTAATATGGTATTAATATGGTTTTGTTTTTTTAAACTTGCATAAAATACTGTCCGCGGTTTATACACAGTACAGCTAATACACAGGAAATTACTGTCTATGTACTTTTCATAAAACAAATAAAAAACATAGGGGATCATACGTTCCCGCCTGGTCCTTACTGGTCCTACGGTCATTAGGTTGCAGAATTATATTTGAATTATATTTATTAGCAGCTTTTGTAGTTCCTTTTTGGTCTTCTTTTTGTTTTTGTTTTTAGTTTCATCCATGTCCTCATCAGTGTTTATGCCATAAAGTTATATTCTCCATTCTAGAGGTTGAATTTGGTTAAGATGATGTTCAGTAATAATTCATTCTGTAATAATTTAGCATTTTTGCATACTGAACTTGAATCTTAACAGATAATATGTACATTTTATAAAACAAATAAAAGTATAGAGGGATCATACGTTCCCATCTGGTCCTACAAGTCATTAGGTTGCAGAATTATATTTGAGAAATTAATAGAGGAGAAACAGTGAAGATCACCAAAAGTCTGGCTTCTGGTTTTGGTTTTATTGACTGTTGGTAATGGTCCTTGTCCTTGTCAGCCGTCTGCTGCTGTGTCCTACCACACAAAACCTCCTCCCAGGGATGGAGCCATTGTGAATTTGTAGGGCACTCCAGAAACAGGCCTCCCGTTCCTCCTCCTCTTTCCTGTCTCCAGCGTCTGGCCTCCATGCTCTCTGTTTCTCTTCCTTTTCATTTCTCCTTCTGAAATGAAACAAATTGGAGGAGCATTTTATTAAAATTAACTGCTGAACCATTTTTTTGTTCTATATGTTAGCTCACTTTTTACATAGCCCACTTATTGCTCAAGTTGGGTTTTGGTGATGCAAGGCTACTTCTTACACCCAATGTGAGCAGATATATTCTACTTACCCAGAGTCGAGTCCACTTTAAACAGGAGACTGTCGAGCACGGCATCTTCTCGTTCATATCTCTCTGATACTTCCAACTGTTTATCCAAGAATGTGTCCAGATCATCTAGGACATTTAGGACATCTTCAGGGATATCCATCCCTGAAGTGATTAGTGATTTCTCTTCGTAAACTTGGTTGTCCAGGTCAGTTTTGCTGTGCTCAACCTCCTTCAGCTCATTAATTAGGAACCTTTGTAGTTCAATTTTTCTCTTCATTTTGTTTTTCTTTGTAGTCTCATCCATGTCCTCATCACTGTAAATTCTCAAAGCCTCCAGTTCATTCAGAGCAGATAGGACATGTTCGGGGATATCCATGGGCATAGTGAACCCGTCTTCGTAAGCCCTGTTGTCCAGTCCATTTTTGTCGTGCTCAATCTTCTTCAGCTCCTTTATGAGGAGCTTTTGTAATTTCTTTTTGATCTTTTTGTTTTTGTTTTTAGTCTCATTCACGTGCCCATCAATGTTCACTCCCAAAGCTTCCAGTTCTCTTTTTAACTCTACCAGTCCGTATTTTTTGACACATTTCTTAATTTTTTTGCCTTCATCCTCCCGTGCTGCCAGGCAGCAGGCTAAGAACCAGCAGAACCGCATTTAAATAAGATTGCCAGAAATCACAGTTTGAACATCAAATTATCCACAAATCAGAAACCAGCCAACTACACACTCAACTCAAGCAAAAGTGAACACAAATTCCAGTTTACCCTATGCTATGTTCTATGGCATCATATTGTTGCCTAGGCACCTTTGTGATCCCATACGGAATGGTTTGATGCAAGACTATTGTTACCATGCATGTTAAATGCATCATTCAATGGAATCTTTGGAATCATTGTCTCTCTTGACTCTTTTCATTATGTAGTTATCCTCATATCCATTTATTTACTGGACCGGTTTATTTTTTATTATTTATTTATTTATTTATTTATTTATTTATTTATTTACCATCTTTCATACAAAGTGCTTTATTATATATATAAAAATAAAAGGATAATTCAAATTTGAATAGAAAATATAGGCATTGCCATCTGAACCTTAATGGAACGGTTAGTTAGAAGTCATTAGGTTGCTGAATTATGTTTGTTTGTGGATTGATGAAAGGTGGTAAATATAACATAATAATTTAGTCATTTGTATGTGTTAGGGATGATGGAAATTCCTTCATATTTAGTATCAAAATACTTCAGTGTTTTGTATTTTTGTATTTTTAAAATACTGCTAAATACTTTCTGAAACATAGCGTGATGAGATCATGCACTGTAAGAAATGAAAAGTCAGGGCTGTCCAATTTGTTTACAGTTACATAAAACAGTCTTGTTTTGAACGAAACACAACCTTATTGTATTCAAATAGTAATTTCAATTGAGTAACCCATGTCAGTAACAGGGGGGTCAGCATATTTGATTATGGAATGCCTTGTCAGGTAGAAAGTCTGTTGCTGTCAGACATTTTCTACTTAATCAACTCACCCAGTGGACCTGCATTTTGACAGTCATATTCAAATTTGCAGTAGTCTCTTAATTTTGAATATAACCGTCAACCCATTTGAATGTCACTCAGCAACTGTAGGATGACATCAGAAAACTGTGCAGTGTCTCTTCATTTTTTTCCAGAGCGGTATGTTGCGCTGGCATTTGGCTGCACACATGTATGGTTATGGTTGGTTATGGGATTTGGCAGACGCCTTTGTCCAAAGAAGAAACATAAGTGAAAATGTAGACCAAGATGAGCTACAAAATCTTAGAAAAGTATTCTATAAAATATATAGAAAAGTTTGAGAACCTGTGGCCTAAAAGAATATTGGTGGATGATTGTTTGCTCTGAAGTGAATGGGTCGCGATGGTCTGTCATTTTTAAAAAGTGGGTTTAACAATTTATTTGTCAGGTACAAGTTACTCATCCAACACATTTAAGAAGTACATCGAAATGAAAAATATGAAAGTTACGAAAACAGGTTAAAGGAATACTTTAAAGGAAACAATGAGAGAATGAACAATACCCAGCTCAGAGGATGATGCCTACTGGGGTGTGGGAATTCTGATGGGAATTCTGGTCCACAATAGGCCCACACTTACTAGCTGATCAAAAGTCCACATATGATTGAAAGGATTATCATCAGCCAAGGAATTACGATACAGTAACAGGCCCATTTGAAGGTTATTTATATACGCAAAATGCCATTATAGTCCACAGTCCTGAATACAGGATAAATCTTCTCTCTTTTCCCAAAGGTCATGTCAGTAAAAGTGTAGATGTGACTTTTGGACTCAACTCATTTTGCATCATAAAAGGCAACCCACCTCTCCTCTACATCCACACAGAATGCCAACTGTGTGGGCTCTTGCATATCTGAAAGGTGCCTTACTGGGTTAGTGAGAGCAGAGATGGAGAAGCAGTATCCGTCCTGACACCAGTAGCCCTGCTAAGGACAAATGGTGAACTTGCCTTTCCTCTTGGCAGATTCCCTCATGACCCCTATTCTCCAACCTTTGATCAGCTTCACCTCCCAGTAGTGTTGTCCTGAGCTGAAGCCAGCTTTGGCCAGGACAAAGAACATCATGTCAAATCTCTGGATTGTCAAGAACTGCTCTCTCCTCTCCGCAACGCTCTCTGAATTTTACACTCTTCCCATCATCAGAAACATCCAAGCGCTGGTGAGCCGTGTCAGCATCAAGAGTAACATTAGCTGTGGGTTATTATAAAGATAAAATGTAAGGATGAAATGTGACTATTATTTAAGAACAAAGATATTGTCTTTAACAGCAAGCTTTTCGCTTTTTACAGTCAATCAAGCATGTCTGCATTTCTGAGACTGCATTGATGGCTGCAAATATGTTAGCTAATATACCGTACATTTGCATGACCGCATCAGAACAAAACACTTACCTGATTTGATGGTCTTTTTAGTGCAACTCTGAGATGTAATCAATTCAATCATTTCCTTGGACAGTATTCCGTCAGGACTCTTCATTTATCCATCCATTCTTTGAAATTATTTTTAATTCTGTCTGTCTAACTTCTTGTCTTGAAATTGGATCTTTTCCTCTCCCATTCATCCTCTCTTTTAGCTTGATCAGACCTCTTCTCAAAAACTTTACCGGTCCTTTTCTCTAAATCATAACTTCTCCAATACACCTTCATCCATTTCAACTTTTATGTCATGTTTTATATTTACTTCTGAAACCCACACATTTGGATCCTCTAACATGGGTGCCAGTTGGGTTCTCCCTATACGCACACTAAGTTGCGTTGGGCCCAGCTAGAAGCCCCCTCCCCCGGCTCTTTGCAAACTTTGCAGAGTACCGTGACTGGGAAAGGCTGGCAAGCCGCAGACAGGTCTGGGGATTCACTTCCCTGTAGTAGGACAGTCAATCTAGCCCAAAAAGACAAAACATTTGCAACAGAAATGTCTCGTGGTACTCATACCCTCCTGAATCATAGTCTATGCTAAAAGTCTACCACCGTATATGGAGTGGAACATATATTTTTTCGAGATTAAAGGCCAAAATTGTGCCCAACACTATATACAATAGTAAATTGGGTAGAATATTTTCCCGCTGAAAATGCATTCCCTTTCATTATAATCGTTAAAGGGTGTTTTATCAAAATTCAGTTTCCGTACACTGTGGAGGAGAAATATCCACTTCAGTAACACCTAGGCCTACATAAACTATTTATTACAGATTTCTTCCTGTATTTTGTGTTTGATTAGGGAGGAGTTATGATGATATATATTCAATGTATTTTCTAAATTTTATATCAAAACATATGACTCTAAATAGTATTTTCTAATGTATGGGATGATAAAGAAACATAGCCATAGTCCCTTCTTTAATTTTGTCTTTCTTTATTGTCTCAACATAATTAAATAATACATTTCTAATCTGGCTTCATTCAATTCTCCGATATTTGTGTGATTTGCAATAGGCTATGTATGGTACATTTTATGAATAAATGCCTAATTTGCATATATAAACATTAAATCTCAAAAACTTGTTATACATTTTTTCTTTGGTATGATGTCAATGATGTAATCAACTGGATAAGTTTCATAGTGATAGGTATTAATTGAAAATGTTCCCCTATTCTACTCAATTTACTTAAGAGTGTTGGGCACAACTTTGGTCTTTAGTCACGAAAAAATATATGTCCCACTCCATCTATGGCGGTAGACTTTTAGTATATGATTCAGGAGCGTATTAGGACCAATAAAAACTACGAGACATTTCTGTTGCATTTTATTTTGTCTTTTTGGGCTAGATTGACTGGCCTATAGCCTAGAAATCTAGACACGCCCCTAGCGGCAGCAAATTACATTTGCTGCCAGGGCTAGTCTAGCAACTCTCCGTTGGCTTGTGAGCTCCAGAAATCGAAACTTAATCAGGGCATTGAAATCGTGTATAGAGTCGTTTGGTGGGCTTAACATAATGATTGATGGCAGAGTTGCAACGGTTTGGCTTGAATTCCCTGCTACTTGAAAACAAATATCCTATTGCGTCCAATTGCGTGCAGAGGGAATTTGAAAGACAACTGATTATCCCGCCCCGCGGACTGAGCACTGCAAACGGTGAGTGCCCAGACATTACATTTTAATGTGGGTCTGGCTCGCCAGGCTAACTGGCCTATAGACCAAGGAACAAACACGTAGGCTGCTAACACAACAACCCATACAAAAAAAAAACTGCATTATAGGCTACTTCAAGTGTCAAACTGCAGATTTCTGAGTAGACCTATCAAAAACGCAGTCTTGGAGGAAATATTTGCAGTTCTTCAGGGAATGCAGTCTTTTGGACACAAAAAACCTGCATTGTACTGCAGTATTTTGGACATGAAAATACTGGGCTACTGCACTGTAGCCTACTGTAGTATAACTGAACTGTACTTCGAAAAAACTGCAGGGAAATCAGTAAGGGGATATGTACAGCAAGCATCAAAAGCAAACAGCCCAGACCCTAAAACTGGGCATTTATAGCTGTGAAGGTGATTCACACACAATTATTTTTCTTTCTCCTAGTCCTTTATGGGGAAAAACACTATATTTGGTAACTTCCGTAGACATCCAAAATGGGGTGGGATGATTGTATTGGGAGCACTGAGGTGTCAGATGATACTGTAAAAAATGGTTACATTTTGGCCCTCAGAGTTCAGGTAGGGCCCCTTAGCAGGATTAGGGCCCCATGGAGGTCTGAACCGGCACTGTTGAAGTGTAATTGGGACCGTCTGACTATGTGGATATAAAAACTAGGCTAGCCTATTGGTACGATTTACCACACTCTTTCAGACTATGCTCATCTGTCACAAGATCAGAATACTGCAATTTGGTTTCACTTACAGTCAGACGGCAGCAGATGACCTAGGCCTACACCTTGGGGCGATAACAATCGTTAACAATTAATCTTTAGTCCTAGGATATACTACAAGGGAGAGATTGTGATGCAGTCAGATGAAATAAAGTTTATGGGCTGAAAATCCTGCCAGATATAAAAGGGAAGAGATGAACAGGCCAAATGGCTAGCACATTTAAATAGCAAATTACCATGTAGGCCTTGGAATAAATATTTTTCGGTGCCAAATCTTCTCATTGCTAACTTCTCCATCACATTTACTCTAGTGTATCTCAAAATAAAATGATAAAAAGGGGGCATCTATTAATATCTCTTTATTTATGTGTTTCTTTGGAAAGACAACTGTGCTGAGCTGCCTAAGCATGTTTTAGCTTTCCACCCTTTTATACTTTGGCTTTGTGTCTCATTGATATTCAAATGAATCTCCACAAGTAGACTGAAAAGCTTTGCTAATGAAATATTTTTGCACCTATACAACTTCAGGAGATTACTAGGAAACTCAACAATGGACACGTTTTTCTATTTCCCCAACTGTATGTTAAAAAAAGTTGTGCTTTCAATGGAGACAGAAGATAGAAAGTTATAATGAATTGAAGATTTCATATTATACTAGACAACAGTTTATTATTACTGACACATATTTCCATACTCCAAGTTACTCCCTGATATTTCTCAGTGGTTCAATAGAAGGCACATAGGGAATGGTCAAACATGATACTACTGCACTTTTCTTCAGAATGTTAATTCAGTCTCACATATGGCAAATTCAAAGTCATAATTCAAACCTATAGCCTATTTCACAAGTCAGACACAGGGAGACAATTTCTAACAATCTGAAACAATATGAATTAATGACAAAACCATACAACCACAACTTACAACAACAACAAAAAAAACATCTCAGAAATCGTGTGACCTATCCACTGTGTTAAATCTTGTCTTGAGAGTGCAATGTTCTGTGGCTCTTTAGGAGTGGCTTTAGTACCTTACTTTTTTTTTTTTTTTTCATTCATTCAAGACAAACAGCAAATAGTTTATTCTGTGAACTACAGAAGAGATCAATCGGCTGCCTCCTCTCTGAACCATACTCTGGGGCTGAGACAAACAGCATTTTGCGGAGTTTGCGAAGCAGCGGTCCTTCATGTGTGCACCAGGCCAGCAAATACTTATCCATGAGATGAGCACTTGTTACAGCTCCTGCCTCTTCTTCAGAATGATCTGGCGCACTTGTGCTGTGACCTCCTGCCGTATCTGATCAAAAGGCTCCTCCGCTTTCCAGAACCTCACCACCTGCCCGTCAGGACCCACCAGAAACTTCCAGAAGTTCCACTTTGGTGCTTTCTGCACAGAATCTGAATATTGACCAAACATGTCACAATCAGGTAGATGGAATTCAAACATCTACAAGTTCAAAGGTTTACCTTGCTTTGCAGTAACATGTTTTTTGCATACCCTGTGCATTCTGAGTCTTTGTTTTAGTTTTCTGCAATATGTTTGTATACTACATGTCAGAAAATAGGCAAGTCAATGTGTAGTCGCAGTATAGGGGCAAAAAACGGTAGCCTACAGTATACTGTTGTTAGTGGAATATGCCACACACCTGTCCCACGTCACTTACCAACTATTTCATGGGATAGCCTTAGAGTTAGGGTTAGAATAGTTGGCAAGTGGCACACAGTAGGCAAGTGCACACAACAATGGTACAATACATTACAGCTTTAGCTGCCTCCCCAAATGTGGCCTGCTAAAAAATGCCATGTTAGTTTGCAAGCCTCACAATTATTATTTATTTTCTGTTCACAAAAACGTATTTATTACATGCCAGCGTTAGTACCACTGTTGATTCAAGGGTAAAGGTGTTTCCCTGGTGAACTACCCAAAATTAATTTTGTAGGCTACTCAATAGGGTTAGGATAATCGCATGTTAGGCCTACAGCATTAGGGCTTGCACAACTGAGTCGAGAGGACTCAATTCACAATTTAGGGCTGGAGGGTAAAGTTGTTCACCTAAAATGTTTAATCAAGAGCCAACACTTGATTAATTTAGTTTAAGACATATTGGCCTACTGACTATGCCAGTGTTATCTGAAGAGATAACCCATACAAACAGTGCTGCAATCAAGCCTACCTGTGAGGAATTTGAAGGCTGGGTTGGCCTCAGATCCCAATATTTTGATCTTGCTAAAGAATGGGAACGTGACGCCGTATGTTGCTTTGGTCCATGCCTCGATGTCTCGGCTTGTCCCTTGTTCGGTGTTACCGAACTGTGAGCAGGGAAACCCCAGAACATTGAAGTGCGACGTCCCGAGCTCGCGATGTAGTTCCTGCAGGGCCCGGTAGTTCTTCTCGGTCAGCTCACACTGGCTCGCCACGTTTACAACTAAAGAGACCTACAGAGATACTTGCATGTTTAAGACCTTGCTACATCTTATATTCACACTACGTCGTTTATATATCGGGATGCAAGAAATGTTTAGAATCACTACGGTTTCGACATTTTGACTTACTTTGCCTCTATACTTCTCCAATGATATTGTCCTGCCTTTGGCATCCACGACTTCGAAGGAATAGAAATCTTTGGGTTTTGTTGTCCTGGTGAGTTTGTGCTGGACTAGAAATAGCCCACCCATGCAGACTGCTAAACTTAAAAATATCTTCAAAGTTCGTTCTTTTCCTGTCGAGGACTTGGTTCGGTAACCCCCAAGTGCCTCCATCTTGGAGGGGTTATCTCATACGGAATTTGGTCGGAACGCACGGAAACGGTAGGTCTACATGTTTGGAGGTGGTCCTCGGCATCGTGTTACAAGCCAGCTGCGCAATCTCATCTGGGGGAGGACCACATTGTAGCCTAGGAATTTCATCAGCCTCTGACCTCACCAAGCTGGTAATGAAATCCTTGTTTTAGTGCAGGTATATCATACCTGTATATCTGATTAAGTAGATCAATCAACAATGAAACTCGCAACAATATAATTACAAACAAAAACATTTTATTGTATCCCACAATCCACAGAACTATATCTCTTTTAAAGACTTTTTACAGGAGATGTCTGTGAAATGACTTGATACACAGATTTGTAATATTTCATCTTACAAAATGGTAAACAAAATGGTGGTTGGAAACACCTCTTGGAGGATTCTTGCCTCCAGCGCAATGGCATGTAGCCTACTGTCATCACGCAAAACCAATTTCAGTTACTTTCAGGACGAAAGAGTGGTAAGATGATTACCATCCACACAAGAACATACACAGACATGTTCTAACACCACCTCTCTGGCTGCCTAGATGTGAGTCAGGGCAGTTCCCCCTGACAGCGGGAGCTCTTGGTCCAGCAGACGTAAGAGCATGGCAAATTTGTTGCGCTGGGCGGTGTGGCCCAGGGCATGGTGCAGACGCGCCTGCAGGTAGTAGATCTCCCGCAGACGCTCGCTGCAGTCCAGACGGGAGAAGTAGGCCGTGGCCTCCTCCAGAGTTTCCACCGCCTGCTCCAAAGCTGACACGGACAAGCAAAGATGAACACAAAGGTTTCAGAGAGGTTTTGAAGCACTAAACATTCCAAAAACACATTCCAATGGCTTAATATCAGTGTAATGTAAATTATGAAGTACATTTTAAAAATATAAACTTGTTTACTGGATCGAATATAGGCAAGATGTGTTATATTCTTGTTATAGTCTTGAATTTCCCCTTGGGGATCAATAAAGTATCTATCTATCTATCTATCTATCTATCTATTAATAAGCTTTCATAGTGATCACAATTGATAAAAAAAACTACATTCATTTAGAAACCTTTAACACACACTACATAGCTACAATGCAACAGTCATGAAAACTATGAGGCAATGAACAAGATCCCAAGTTGACCAGGGGTTCTAAATCTGCCTCCTGCTCTGCATGTTTTCCTGCTGTCCTGCTCGGTGGACCTGACTGTCATATCAGTATCATTTAATTAACATACTTAATTTAGCTGATCACGAACAGTTTGATGACACTGATGTCAATCAGGTGCACACTGGAGTGTGTATGTTGAAATCTTATGACAGAACAAATCTTAAACCTTGATGACTGAAGACTGCATAAAAGGACATGATAATTAAAATGCTAAAACAATAAGCATAAGTAGGATAAGTGAAAACCATAAGTAGGCTATGTCATCAACCCATGAAGCTGGTACCTGCTAGCCTGTCCTCTTCTACTGCAGAACTAGCCAGGGCCACCTGACAGCGGGCCATGAGCAGCAGGGCGCGGCCCTTATCCATCAGAGAACCATGGGCCAGGATGGACTCCAGCACATCCTCCAGGAGAGCCAGGGCCTGCTCTGGAGTTCCCAACATCAGCTGCCAGAACAAAGACACGGTCAAGGGACATGGTGTTGGTGACCTCAACATGGTTTGTAAAGCAGTCATTTCATCTAATCTTCAATCTACTTGAATTGTGGTAGAATATGTTAGCATGAACTGGGCCCTACTCTGTACAGTATATATGAACTGGGTGCATATAGGTATGGATGTGTGTATGATCAGTGTGTGTGAACGGAATGTGTGTGTACCTGTGTGAAAGCCAAGTGAAGCACTGTCTCAGAGGCCAGGCTCTGCAAGTTGTGTTGGCGGGAGAGAGTGAGTGCTTGCAGGAGGAGAGGAAGGGCTGTGGCAAAACCAGAAGAGTCCCAGTGCAGCTCTGCTGTGGCCAGCAAGACCCTACACACAAACACACACACACAAATTATACTATACTAATGGCATCAGTTACAGTGAATCATGTATCCTCAGCCAAGTTAACATCATGTCATTGCAGTGGTATAACACAGTAGGTGGATTTACAGGGGCAAAATGAATATGATGAGAATCGCATTCATGCCTCAATAGAAAAACATATATATATATATATATATATATATAAATGCTTTGATTGGAATAAAACTAGCCGCCTACTAAGACCTAAATCCAAAGTAGCATTTTAAACCCTGAGGTAAATAGAATGAAATGTGTGCACGTTGCATTTGCCATGTTATAAACAGTTAGTCCCATCTTCAATCAGAATAATTTCAATCCGAATGAGAAAAAAAAAGTGTGCATGTAAATGAGGCTATTGAGTTTTCACCTGATGATCATCTCAGTACTCTTGTTTTTCTCACAGAGCTGCTGCAGTCGCTGCAGGATCTTTGAGGCTTCAGATGTTCGATTCAGTGCTTTCAGTAGCAGAGCCTTCCTGCAAGGTGCACATATGAAAACATTTCAATACAAAGCACACACATAGACACACCTCTACAAACTCTCACACAGCTAAATGGACGATGTTACAGAGAAAAGTCCTTACCTGTAGAGTCCCTCAGTCCTGTGCAGAGCAGCGATTGCTGTGACGTGAGGCTCTGCCAGGTGGTATTTCCCATCATTCATTGCTCTCTCAAACTGAATTTTCAGGTCACAGAGCATCCACAGCTGAATGGGTAGAGATGAACAATGTTGCCATTACTTCCCTATAGCTGCTGTTTTCCTTGGCATTTTCATCACAAAGCTTGGCATCCACCTGCTGTGACTGAACAGGTATGAAAACAGCTGCTTTGGGTCAGGCCCAACTCCAGCACACTCCAGCTGTGATCACTCACCTTGGCGTGCTGGGTGTGAGGGGGGAACTGCTGCTTCAGGTGTGCCATGATGTCGGTGACAGCCCCATAGAGACCCTAACACAACACAGCACAGTAAAGCATTTGAAATCGACAGTGCCATGATAGGAAAGCACAACCACATCTATAGACTTTTTCAATCTGTTCCTGTTTCCGGTTGAGACATTCAAAACCAACACAGTTACTCTGAAATGAAAATGAATCTTGTTTGTCCCCAAGTTACCATTAGCTCAATGTTGTTTTCTGTGCCACTGGAAATGCCTTAGGAACACATCTGTTTGTTTATGCAGTTGAAAGGGTCTATAGCATGTAATCAAACTGAATCATCAGAAGCAAGATCGTGATATAGAGATATATAGACATAAGACATGCTGCATATAAAGTCTAAGACAGGTGAGATACCTGATCGGCGTGTAGCTCAGCCAGGTGGCAGAGGGCCACGGCGAAGGCCTCAGTGTTGTTCTGCTGAACTCCGAAGTTGACCGGCTCCAGGCTGTTCATGTTCAGCAACAGCTGGGCCTGCTGCCAGGCCATCGTGCTGCAGAGAGAACATGGAGACAACGACTATGTTAAACCACAGGAGGTCACCAGCCCCCCCTCTGACAAAAAGTCCACATTCGTATGTGTTCGCAGCTGTGCTAAAATGCACCATATTTAAAGTGTTTGCAGCTGGGTAAGAAACAGGTGTGTTTGCTCAATAAGAACCAAACACTGTTATAGTGCCAACTCAACAGGAATTTATTAGCAGTGGCATATAACTTCTAAACTGCTTATCTAATTAATCTCTTGGCAAATTTGTCTTGATATTTAAGAAGACTCTGACTTAAAATAAGTCAAAGTTTTCTTAATTTAAGTCAAAATGACTCAATAGAGTGCCAGGTAAGTCTCTTTCATTTTTTGCAGTTGCAGTACAGATCTTATAAAAAAAACAATACACAAATTTTCCATATTTCACCAACCATAGCTTTGGCCTTCCCTCACCTCTTGCCGTACATCCTCCAGATGGAGGTGGTCTGGGCCAGGCTGATCTCGATGAGCTCAGAGAGACTCTGCTTCCAGTGCACCATGTCTGTGCTCCGCAGGGCGTCCAGCAGCTTGTTGGCAGTCATGCCTTGTGTTGCCCCCCGCTGGACCAACGACTGAATGCCCAGAGAGGCTAAGTACTGGGGGAAAAATGGACGGTATAATGAAAATAACAATATTTATCTTCATAAATATTCACATATCTTCATATTTATCATTCTTCATATATCTTCATCTATTATTTTTCATAAAAACTCATGATCAACTTCCAAAGTCTGAAACTCATTTGTAACATCGAAGAGCCCTTCTACCTTCTAGAAAATAAAGAATTCCACTTTAACTAAAAAAATAAATAAAAAAAAATCTGTACCGGGAGACAAAAGTGGGAGGCCATTTTGACAGAGTCCTCTGTGAGCACCACACTGTCTGATCCTCTCATGTGCTCCACTGTATAAAGCCAACTCTGAAAGGAGCATAAGGACAGTGCTGAGGGACTGATACACAAAGACCACAGTCTTACATAACATATAATTACAATAACATTACATTGCACATGTTATAAAACAAAATAAAATACACCAGCAAAAAAATGTCCATACCAAACAGTGTTGAAGACACACATGATCGTTGGCTTCCTGAGCAATACGGATGGCTTCTTGCAGTGCCAGGTCTGCCTGCTGACTACAGTTTTAAAGCAGATAGTGTTGGTCAATACCCAATAACCCTCAAGACAACAAAAAGGTGTAACCATAGATATTAAAGGCCTTTAAAGGCATTTTGGTCTCCTTTAAAGGCATTTTGGTCACTGCTAAACTGGGGACCATTTGCGCCCTGACAGACAGTGCTAGCGAGAGAAGCCAGGGAGATTATATGGGGTGTTTTTGGATTACAAATGAAGTGATTTACCAATACAAAATACACCCCCCCCCCCCCCCCCCCCAGTGACAGTGTCTCAAACCAGCCTATGACGGGATGGCATGGTGGCTTTCAAAGACACAGACGCTCGATAAAACACAAAACCTAGGGCCACACTAGAGAGGATCACAAAAGAATAACACATGCATAACCCTTTTAAGCCAGGTCCTACAACACAACCACACAAATCAAACAGAGCAGCTCACTAGTGTCCGAAGCGGCAGTGCAGTGTAGCCAGGTTGAGGATGGCGTAACGCAGGCTTCGCCCGTAGCCTTCGTCCCCGTTGCTCTTGCCCTCTCCGCCCGACAGAATGAGCCGGTCGAAGTAGTGCAGCAGGCTGTGGGTGGCGATGTAGATGTCCTGCACACGCATGCTGTTCAGGTAGCTCAGGTAGTGCTGTACGGACGCAGACAGGACACGACTCAAACAGATGATACCGGGGAAGACAGACAGTTTCTGACCTATGCTGACCTTTGAGTCAAAGTATGTATAAACCTAAGCACAACCTGTCATCACCTATCTCAAGCACATCAGAGAGGTAAATGCTGATGCCATGTGGACGGGAGCGTGTTATGATAGACAATTATACTAAGCATCAAGACATGCATTGACAAAATAGCAAATGT